>NC_053426.1:37702663-38002663 GCF_007990345.1 Gossypium hirsutum | reverse complement strand
TAGTTTTAGGGAAAATTAGCGGATCTTAATTTGGAGTTTCGTAGCTCAAGATATTAATAATTTAGTGACTATGACTCAAGTAGACAACTTGATTGGAATATGAGAAAATAGTGGAATTATGTGCAACTTCAATTGTGTTACCATGAGAATATGTTGTAAGAATTTGGAAAAAGCACATAAATAAATTTCTTATTATTATTTTCGTACGGACTTACTAAGCTATAAAGCTTACCCCCTCCTTTCTATTTCTTTAATGTTGTCAGGTTATCTCGAGGTTGGAGATCGTTGGAGGCAACATCACACTATCAAATTATCAAGTTGGGGTAGTAATAAACCTTAAGTGTTTTGAAGTGAGTGACATGTATGGAGACTTAGTACTTGATGATATGTGTTTCATGATTTGGCCAATTGAGTTGGCTTATAATGATTCATTTGTATAGAGCCATGAGTTATGACTCATATTTGATCATTGGGTTGCAAACCTAATTGATTTTGCACGACTGATCTAGTGTCTTGATGATGTGCATGTTGTGATGGCTTGGTATTAATGAATGTATAATATGGTATGCATATTTGATGGATGAACTTTGATCAATAGATGTGACCATATTCTTAGTATAAAAGTGTAAATTTAGATTAAGTTAATGATGTTAATGAAGAATGGAATTAGTATGGAATGCCTTATGGAAACATGTTAATGAGAGTGTGTGATATGTGACATTAAGGATATGAATTAGACATGACTATGAATACTAGATGACTAAGTTGAGAATATCAGCATGAAGACAACCATCGTATAAGGGTATAAGTGGTAGTGAAGATGACAAGGCCAAATGAATATGATTTGGTATGTCTAGACTTGATATAAAATGAGTATGAGAAACACAAGTAGGATGACATGCAAATGCTATGTTTGTGACTTAATTGAGGATGTTTAATGGTTAAATGGATGCCATGTTATATATCCTTGATGTTGTATAAATGTGTAAGGGATTATGGTTGACCAAGGCTTGGAAAATAGCCTGAGTGTTGGCCACACGGGCAGAGACACGGTCGTGTAGGGACACGATCTTAGCACACGGGCGTGTGACTTGGCCTTGTGATCCTATTTCATTGCTGACATCATAAATAGAGAGTTACACAGGTTGGGGACACAGGCGTGTCCCAAGCCACATAGGCGTGTGTGACCACATGGCCTAATCCACACGGGCGTGTGACTCTCTAAACATGCAAAATTTCTCTAAGTGTTGTAAAATTTTTAAAAGTTCTTGGTTTAGTCCCGAACCACCCCCAATGTGTGTTTTGGGCCTCGTAGGCCTGTATAAGGGATGATATGCATCTGTTTGAATGTTTTTGAATTGATTGGAATTTTATGGCCCAGTTTTACATATATGTATATGTTTAAGTCCGGTAATGCCTCATATCATGTCCCGGTGTCAGACACGGGTAACGGGTGTTACAAGGCCGTACCAAATTCCAAAATAAGTAGGGCCAGTTGCATACCAGTTGGAGCTACCTCCAGAGTTAGAACGCATACATTATGTGTTTCATGTCTCAATGTTAAGACACTATAGCTCTGATCCCACGCACATTGTTTTTGTGGAGGAGATTGAGGTTAGGCCAGATCTAACGTTTGAGGAGGAGCCGATTCATATTTTAGATCAAGACATTAAGGTTCTACGAAGGAAGTCTATCCCCTTACTGAAGGGCTGCGGCAGAATCATAGCACTGAGGAGGCCACTTGGGAGCCAGAGGATTCGATGCGTCAGCAGTATCCTCACCTTTTCTGATTAGGTAAAATTTCGAGTCTGAAATTTTCTTTTAGGGGGTAGAGTTGTAATGCCCTAAGTTTTTAAATATTTCTGTAATTCATTTATATAAATATGTATCTGCTTCAGTGGTTAAGTGTTCTGGGTGTGACTGAGAGGTCCCAAGTTCAAGCCTTGCATTTGGGTTTTTTGGAATTAAGCCTTACTCTAGTCCAACAGGCTTATTTTTAAATATTTGTATTTTCACATCAGAATAGGCTTGCTGGTCTGGTGGTTAAGATGTGTGTTAGTGTGTTGGAGGTCTGGAGTTTGAATTCTTGTGTAAGCGAGGGGAATTATTTTTGCTTGATGCCGTGTAGGTGTTTAAGTAAAATTAAAATTTTGATTGGAGTGGGTTAGTGAAGTTAATAGGGGATGTTGAGATTTGGTGATTATCAACAAATATTCTGATTATCTCTTTCCCAAAATACAATTTTCGGTTCTCCATTTTCCACAAAAATCTCCTGTCTGTTCTTTCTTTTTGACTCTCTACTGAAATTCTTATGTTCCTCTCCCTAGTTCTGTTCGATTTTATTTTCAATTTGCCTTCGGTTCTTCTACGTTGTTGTCGTGGATTCAATAAGTGGTTTTGGTGCCTTGAAGTTTTGGTTTTTAAAATAATAATTGGGATTTTTGTTAACTATTTTGACAGTCGGAAATCTAGTGTAAGAGGTTGTTCTAGTGTCGAATCGTAGTAGGAAGCGTTCGTGGGTCGCAAGGTAAGGGTTGTATGCTTGGAAAGTGTCTAATTCATTTTGGAGTTTTGGTTCAATTCAATCGTTTAAGAGAATTAACTAAGTAAAACGTGTTCAATTATAGGTTTGGGTTTGCTCGAGAGTGATTACGCATCAAAAACGAACCAAGTGTGTATCCGAAAACACAAAAAATGAGAATCGACGAAAGTCAAAAAACGATTCTGTTGACTCCACACGGCCATGTGGTAGGTCGTGTGCAAGGCTGTGAGCCACAACACGACCGTGTGATCGATGAGCCAAGCTATGTGTAGGTGACACAATCATATGATGGTTAGGTGAGGCCGTGTGCGACACAATGGCTCGACCAATGAGGCCATGTAGGCCACACGAGCGTGTGGGCCCATATGGGTGAACCACATGGGCGTGTGGGATTCTGGACCAGGCTATGTGATCCACACGGCCAACGCTAAATTAGGCCGTGTGGGGCACACGGGCGTGTTGGCCCATACGGGCAGGCCATATAGACGTGTGAGCCTATTTTTCCGGAACAATCTGTAAGGTTGCACGGGTCGCCCAAGTCGACTGTGACCTACTGTACGGTCGGTAAGCATTACTTAGACCCCTGATTCTGTGATCTGATTATGTGATGTATGTATCAAAGCATGTTACTCTTAGCATGTGTATCTGACCGATTGTATGATCTGTTAAGCTGCATTATAACAGGCCATATTTGTATGATGCATTGCATCAAGGTGGGGTTGGTGTTATGATGAAGGAAGTGTTCTGAAAGGCTCTTAAGTCTGATATCTAGCAGCACAGCTGCAATTATCTGATTATGTGCCGCATTTTGGTCAACATAGTGTGTTGGGATGGGTAGGTCGATTTTATCCCCACATGGTGTGTTGGGTTGGATAGAGTTGGTGTACAGGGCTGGTGGGCATGATTTTGTTATTCTGCTCTGTATGCATGTTATGTTTGAGATGGGCTAAGGCCCAGTTTGTATCTGATTCTGTATCTAAGTGGACTAAGGTTCACACTGATTCTGTAAAGTACTCAGGCCCGGATTTTCTGTTATTTGGACTGACTTCTGCTTCTATGTATATTTTCTATGGGGATTACACACTGAGTTTAAGAAAACTCACCATTTTCTATTTAACCTGTGTAGGTAATCCCCAGACTTGACGGATCGGTCCAACGGAGGGCTCAACGGTGACCACCACTATCAAACTGCTTATTTACAATTTTTGCAGTTACGTCACTTAATTCTTGTTGGTATTTTATGTATGATGGACTTTGGGATTGTTTGGTTTTAATTTGGGATTTTGAACTATTGATTATAGATTTATACATTGCAACGCAATATGGTTTTCTTAAAATAAACTAAGATTTTTCGTAAATGAAACGGTTTTTCAAAAATTATTTGGGTTTCAAAAGCTTCCGCGTGAAAGAAATGTTTTAAATCAAATCAATCAGAACACAATTTCCTAAACTAGGTAAAAGTTAATAATTGAATGATTTGAAGGTTAATGCGTTTTTAAAAACACTCTCTTGTGACATTGCCAGATTCGGCCATAACATCTAGGCCGGGTTTGGGGTGTTACATGGATTCTTTCTTGGGTATTGTCTATCTCATTGGTTATCTTTGATTATTTCTTTGCTTCATTCTATGTTGCGTTCTTAGTTAAATTAGTTTAGTAAATTTTAGATTAAAACACTATCACTCTAGTTTGTCGACTAAATAATAAGAAGCCAGTAATTACTAGTACTTTTAGTCCTCGTGGATACGATATTCCCTACTCACCATAGTTTTACTATTGTTCGATAGGTGTGCTTGCCTTTGCCGTATTTATAGTTAGTTTAGCGGCCATCATATTTTTTTATAGCTTTCATAAACTTATATGGAATAACAAAATCGCAAAAAGACACAAAACTCGTAATACAATACACAAATGTCTAAGGTATACACAGTGTTGTAATGGATAACAAAATCTGCATGAATTGCAAACAACTCCCATTTGAAAATGGAGGAAACTTTTGTGTAGTTTAGAATTAGAAAAAAAAAAAGAAGAAGAGAAGGAGGAGAGTATTTTCCCCAAATAAAGTAATTTTTTTGACAAATTCATGCACATAAGGGAAGAAGAAGAAGGTGAATTGATTGGGAAATTCAGAATTGGTTAGTAATTTTTGTATCATTAGAAATTATTTGGTATTTGCTCAAAGATTTGATTATCCGTGAGGAATTTTACTATTTGGTATAAGACATTTGGTACGCAATAGAGATTATGGTATTTTAATCAAATGCTAAAATACCTAATGCTATACCAAAATATGTATAGATTATGGTAATTTGTTATACCTTTTACAAACTTATATGGAAAACAAAATCAATAAATGATACAAAAACCCTTAATATAGTACACAAATATCTATGGTATATGCAGTGTTTTAACAAATAACAAAACATACAAGAATTGCAAGCAACTCTCATTTGAAAATGGAGGAGGAAATTTTTGTGTAATTTAGAATTAGATAATAAAAAAAAGAAGAAGAGGAGGAAGAGGAGAGTATTGCCCCAAATAAAGTAAAAGTTGTGTTTTTATTTTTGTCTATATTTTTTGGCAAATTCAGGCACCTGATGAAATGATGAGGAAATTTGGAATTTGATTAGTAATTTTTGTATCATTAGAAATCATTTGATATTTGATTAGAGATTTAATTATACACGAGGAATTTTGCTATTTGGTATAGGGCATTTGGTACATTAGAGAGATAATGGTATTTTGTTATAGCTTTCACAAGCTTATATGGAATAACAAAATCTCTATCAGATTCCAAAATCCCTAATGATATACCTAAATATGTAATTATGTATTTTGTTATAGCTTTTCACAAAATTTTGACATAACAATATCACTAAAGGATACAAAAATGCCTAACACAATACACAAATATGTAAGGTATATACGATGTTGTAAGGAATAACAAAATAATCATGAATTGTGAGTAACTCCCATTTTAAAATTGGAGGAAAATTTTGTCGAGTTTGGAATAAGAAAAAAAGAAGATGAGAGTAATCGCCTAAAAAAAAGTAGAAGTAAGAGTGTTAGGCATGGTCAAGAGGTAGCTCATGAATCTGCTTCTATTAGGTGTTATTTTGCTCCCCTCTGGTTTCATGTTGGTTCCTTGTACAACTTTCTTTGTCCCTCTTGGGTAAGTTGTGTTCTCCTCGTCCTCTTTCCTTGTTCAAACTCTTAATGAAATTCAATTTTTATTTGTTTGTTTTATCGTTTATGAGCATATTCTAAAACCTTGGAGAACTTAGCCATTCGACTTTACTAGCATCAAGTATGAAATGATATACCATGTCATTGTTTCCCCTATACAATGATTTATAAATTGAGGAGTTATCCCTATACTTAGTTTAACTTTTATCAAAATTCTATAACAAAGGACAAGGTGCTGGTGGTAGTGATGGTACCGTTAACAAAGATGCAATTGGAAATGATGTAATAAGAGGGACTAAAGTGGCTATTTTAAAAAATGAAATTACCTTAAAAAGAAAATAATAAGTAAAAAAGGAATTATATCATAAATCGTACTTGATGCTGCCACATTGTTAGCAAGCCCTTTTAAGGTTTTTTTTTTTTTACAACAGTCAATCTAATTCATATGAGGTCTCTGAACATTTTAGTTTATCACACTTCAGTTTGATGCTACCACTGTGTCAAGTAATACAAATAATTTGATATTGAAGTGCTTCATTTTTTCCATGAAAAATAGGATTGTTAGAAATAGAAATTGAAGCTTGATTATCAATGAACAGTTCTGTGCATCCTTTTTGCTTCAAATTCAAATCCATTAAAACTTTTCTTAACCACAAAGCTTGACTAACAGCAACATTAGCTACAATAAATTCAACTTCTGTTGTAGGCTGTGCCATTGTATTATACTTGTTGCGGTACCTTTAGAACACACCCAAACCATACTTGAAATAGTAACCTGAAGTGCTTTTCAAATCATCAGTGAACATCAAGTGAACCTCCCCAATCACTATTTAAATTGCCTTGCAAAACATAATGTTGATTTGCACAAAATCTGATTCCATAAACCAGTGTCCTTCTCACATATCTAAGGAATCTTTTAGCAGCTATAAGATGTGTTTTAGTTGCACAACTCATAAGTCTAAATAATAAACTTACAAAATGTAATATATCATGTCTTGTAGCCGTTAGATACATTAGGCAACCAGCTAGACTTCTGTAGAAAGTTTCATCAACTTTTTCAGGTTCATTATTTTTTCAGCTTCTTTTTTTGACACATTGGAGTATATACACTCTTGCATTCGTCTATGAAATGAACGTTCTTCTTATCAAAATTTTCTTAGTGTTTTGTTGGAAAATTTTGTTAGCCTTTGAAATTGTAATATAGCTAACAAAGATCTATGCTTCTATCTTTTCAGTCAAATTTTCCCTTTTAATCTGAGGAACATAAACAAAGCACAAGCATTTGAATACTTTGAGATTTTTCAAAGAAGGTTTAAAACCATACTAGGCTTTGTATTAAGTTTTTCTTGCAACCACTTTTGTAGGAATCCTGTTGAGAAGGAAAACTGCAATGTGTGCCGCTTCTGCCTAATGTTCCCTAGGCAAATTCTTCTCAAACATTAAACATCTAGCCATCTCCATTATGGTAATATTCTTTCTCTCTCTAAATTCATTTTTTTGTGGAGTGTATGAAGCAGTGAGTTGATGTTCAATCTCCTCTTCTTCACAGAAAAGATTAAATTGATTGTAGGTGTACTCCTCGCCACTATCAGATCTCAAAGCTTGAATTTTGTGTTCATTTTGTTTTTTAACCTATTTCTTAAAGTCCCAAAATACACCAACAACTTCTGGCTTGAATCTGAGAAAATAGATCCAACACATTCTAGAGTAGTCATCAATAAAGATAAAAAATACCTACTTCCATTGACAGATGTAGTGTTATGAGATCCAGTTACATCAGTGTGTATCAATTGCAACTTTTCAATAGCTCTCCAAGTTGATTGTAATAGCCAGTTTTTAGTGAAATCGAAACAGTGGTTTTGGGACCACAAATCTGAGGTCAAAATATTTATTTTATTATAATTTTATTTCCTACAATATGATAGAAATACTGTATAAAAATTTCCTTAAGAAATTTTACTGTTTACATGTTCAATTTGATAAAAAGGACTAAATAGTGTAAAGTGCAAAAGTTGAGTTCTAATAGCTAAAGGTATTAACTAGCTATGGAACTTTAAAGTAGATGTCCTCATTTGGTATTTCGTCCATTAATGAGAGTAGAGGATGTTGGCTTGGCATTTGGTGTAAATATGAATGTTTTTTAATGGTAAAATAGTAATTAGTAAATTATATGTTAAATTAAAATAAAACCAAATTTGCTATCATCTTTATCCATATTTTTTAACCAAATTTTGAAATAAGAAAGCCACTTTTTTTCAACTAGGGTTTGGCTACTTTGAAGCTTAATTAGTGAGTGATTTTTGTCCCGTTTTTAATTATTTCTATGTTTCCGGGATCGTTGTAGCTTAATCTAGCTAGCCCGGGGATTAATTTTTAAAATTGTTAAAGTATTTAAGTTTTTCCATTGATGAATATGTTAGGGTTTTGAATTTTAATGGTAGAAAAATAATGGTTGTTGTTAGATAAACAACTTTTGTAAAGAAATTTTTGATTAAATTATCAATTAAAGATTAATTTGAAAAATGTGATAAATTGTGTAGTAAAAGTGTGAATTTGTGAAATATATGGGCTAATATAAATATGTTAATAGTTTTGCTAGGCTTGGGTAGGGATAAAATTGAATGAATTTCATTTTTTGAGCCTAGGGACTAAATTGCAAAGAACTAAAAGTATAAGGGAAAAATGGTAATTTTGCAAAAAATGTATGTTGGACTAAATTGAATGTGATTTGTATTGAATTTAGTTAAATTCATTTGTATAGATCTGGTTAGACCTCGTACGGAGTTAGATCGAGGCAAAGGAAAATTATCGAATTAGTTGTTTTCGTATCTACGTAAACTCGTCGAGGTAAGTTCGTGTAATTAACTTGTGTAATTATCCTTTGATTGAATTAACTATATCTTAATTGTATTATCATCATATATGAGTACCGATCGCGTATCCGACGAAGTACGACGATTACCGAGTCCCGTTTGAACTATAAGAATTCGTAAGATACAAATGACATGTCATTAGGGTTACCGATCTCAGATCGTATGAGCTTACCATTATACAGCTTGGAGGAGCTTACTGTTATTCAGCTTGGAGATTATCGTTTACAGCTCATATGAGCATACATGTATAGGAATTGACGGATTATAGTTTAGTACACCTCGCGTGTACTACTCATGTACCTGACGATATTCTAAATAGTTCAACGGGCATTGTTCTGTTACGAGATTACATGAGTTCGATACAAACTACCACAGGTATTTACATGACATATATGAAAATGATTGTACATGATATATAGATATATGATTTGAGAAATTAAATGTACATGGAAGTTTGATTGTTGTTGAGCCCATACATGTTTCTAGATATTTATATGAATTATATGACTAATATGGTTGATGAGGATATGTGTCTAGGCTTTTGCCAAAATGAGTTTGGATATGCTTTGTTTGCTCACCTTAAATGTGACTAAATGGTAAGTTAATTTCTTTGTTATACGAATTTACTAAGCTTAAAAGCTTACTCTGTGTTATTTTCCATGTCTTATAGTGATTCAGAAGCTCGTTCGGGTTGGAAGCTTGTCAGAGCTATATCACATTATCTATCGGCTCTTTTCGTACTTATGGTTAACTAATTTTGGTTATAATGGCATGTATAGTTTATTTTGGCTAATGATAGCCTACATGTTTTGTTATGTTTTTAGCCATTTGGATTGGCTTGTGTTTTGGTATATTTTGCATGTATATATAAATGGCCTTATCATGTTTGATGTCTGGTTTAGTATGGTTAACATGTAAATGATTTATTTTATGAATTGGTATTTTGTGTACCAAATGGTTGAGCTTGATAAGTGACCTACAAGTTAAGCTTTGGTACAATTATGCATATATGTATTTGGTCATTTAGGTAAGTTTAGATACATAGTTGACATGTTTTTAAGTTATCATTTAAGGTGCCTACGAGCATATTGGTTGTATGTGATGATATTTCATGTTTTAAGCTTGATTTTTGTTGGTTTTGGATGCCTATTTATGACTTGGTTATATGAAAATTGTTGTGTTTAGGTTGGTACCAATTTGGGTGAGAAATATGGCTTGGAAAATGACCTATTTTCGTCCACACGGGCAGAGACGCAGGTGTGTGTCTCAGCCGTGTGTGACACACGGCTAGGTGACACAGCCATGTGTCCCCTGTATCTTTTAAAAGAGCAAGTCAGTATGCTCACACGACCTAGCACGCGGGCATGTGGCTAGGCCATTTGGCACAAGTCAGAGAGTTACACGGCCACGGACACGGGCTGGGACACGGTCGTGTATCCCTATTTTGAATGCCCACACGGCCTAAGACTCGGGTGTGTCTCTTGGCCGTGTGAGTCAAACGGCCTGGCCACACGGTCGTGTGACCCCTGTAGTTTTGAAAATTTTATAAGTTTCTGAAAAATTCTCTAAACTTCAAATTTAGTCCCGATTTATTTCTAAGGTGTATTTTGGGCCTCAAAGGCTCGTATTAGGGACAATATGTATAAATTTGATTGGTTTTTGACATGAATTCTAAATGATATGAAATATTTGAGATTTCTGTCTGTCTAATCTGTAAATTCAGTAATGTTTCATAACCCTATTTCGGCGATGAATACGGATTTAGGGTGTTACATTTATTGGTATCACAGTTACAGTTTAGTCGATTCTTAGACTAATGTAGTGTATACGAGTCTAGCTATACATGCCATTATATAACCTGTGATAGTGTGATATCTCCTAACTATTTTAAAACATGTTTTTATATAGCAATGGCATCCAACCGAGCTGATTTCAATGAAGTAGAGAGTAATGTTCAAGCCTCCGTTCATGAAGTAGCTTCGAGCAGTATGAGGCCCTTAACTGAGGGCCGAGGAGGAGAGGCTAAGGAAGCCTTCTTCCAGATGATGAATGAATGGTTCACCGAGTTCGTACGGATGAACCCGGCTACTCAGCAACCTCCACCCCCTTTTGTTCCCCAATGGATTCCCGTTATTCCTCAATGTACAGAACCAATCCAAGTTAGTAAGCCTCCTGTTGATAAGATTCTTAAGTATGGGGCTGAAGAATTCCCAGCTATTTCCAAAGATGATCCTGAGAAAGCTAAATTCTGGTTAGAGAATACCATCAGGGTTTTTGACGAGTTATCCTGTTCACTGACTGAATGTGTGAAGTGTGTAGTATCTCTACTAGAAGATTCAACTTACCAGTGGTGAATACATCGACTTTTGTAGTGTTGAGAGAGGATCACTTGGGAATTCCTTCAATTTGAGTTTCGTAAAAAATATATTAGTTAGAGGTTTTTGGATCAGAAACGTAAAATATTTTCGGAGCTCAAGAAGGGCCATATGTCAGTGTCTGAATATGAACGAGAATTTGTTCGATTAAGTAAATATGCTAGAGAATTCATTCATACTGAGACTGTAATGTGTAAACGGTTTGAAGATGGATTAAACAAAGATATAATGCTATTAGTCAGGATCCTTGAGTTGAAAGAATTTGTTGTACTGGTTGATCGGGCACATAAAGCTGAAAAGCTGAGTAAAGAGAAAAGACATGTTGAATTTGAAGCTAGAGATTCTAGAGAAAGATTGACGGGAAAGTTGTATCAGTCTGCATCGAAGAAATCTAAAGAACATTATTATCGTTCTACTACTTCTGTGGGACATTCTAATGGAGATACTAGATGCTTTAGTCCTAAACCCCAGCTATATCTGTAACGAGTGTGGGTAGTGTTAGAAACGCCAGACCCGAGTGCAAGCACTATAACAGGCCACATTATGGTGAGTGTCAAATGAAGAGTGGAGCGTGTTTCAAATGTGGTTCTTTTGATCACTATCTTAGTGATTTCCTAGAGAAATTCGAGAAAGAGAAAGCTTAGACCACGAGGCCGAGCAATATTGTTGTGAGAGGTAGACCACCTTGTAATCCTGGAAATGTGAATGGTAGTCGTGGTGTAACGAAAGACTCTACTATGAGATCTGAGGCATGAGCACTAGCTAGGGCTTATGCTATAAGCGCACGTGAAGATGCTTCGGCACCAGATGTTATTACCAGTATTTTTTCTCTCTATAATACTAATATAACTGCTTTGATTGATCCCGGATTGACCCATTCATATGTTTGCATGAATTTAGTGTCTAGTAAGAGTTTACTTGTTGAGTCCACTAAATTCGTGGTTAAAGTATCGAATCCCTTAGGTCAATTGTTCTAGTTGACAAAGTTTGCAAGAATTGTCCTTTCATGACTCGGGGTTACAGTTTTTCGGTTGATTTGATGCTATTACCGTTTGATGAATTTGATGTGATTTTGGGCATGGATTGGCTAACTCTTCATGATGCTGTTGTAAACTGTAGACGAAAGCTTATCGTATTAAAATGTCATAACGATAATACGCTACGTATTGAATCAAATAATTCGAACGGGTTGCCTATTGTGATATCAGCTATGTCAGCACAGAAATATGTGAGAAATGGTTGTAATGCTTACCTTGCTTATGTATTGGATACTAAAGTGTCTAAATCAAAGCTTGAATCAATGCCAGTGGTTTGTGAGTATTCCAATGTGTTTCCAGAGGAATTACCTGGATTACAGCCTATCAGAGAGGTTGAATTTGCTATAGAACTTGTACTAGGAACAACACTGATATCGATAGCACCTTAAAGAATGGCTCCTACAGTGTTAAAAGAGTTGAAAGCACAGTTGCAAGAGTTGACTGATAGGGGTTTTGCTCACCCTAGTTTTTCACCTTGGAGTGTCGGTTCTGTTTGTTAATAAAAAGGACAGAATGATGAGATTATGCATTGACTACCGCCAGCTCAACAAAGTTACAATCAAGAACAAATATCCACTGCCTCACATTGACGATTTCTTTGATCAATTGAAACTTGCCACAATATTCTCAAAGATTGATCTTTGTTCTAGCTATTATCAGCTACGAGTGAAAGATTCGGATGTGCTGAAAACTACATTCAGAACCAGGTTGTAATGCCCCTTACAAGTGTTCTACGCAAAACAGGGTACGAGACATTACCGGAACATAATACATGCAATCGTACGAAACCATGACATAGATTTTTTTTATCCAAGTTAAAACAATTCAATTTTCATACTTAATCATGCATCATCATACCTTATAGCTTGAACAATATTAATTAATATCAATTGTCATATACAAAATGACCTACCAAATATTGAAGGCCAACATTTTAGGCCAAATTAATTATGACATAAAACAAAATAACCAAGTCCTCTATACATGCCATAATCTAAAATATTATTTTCAAAATACCAAAAAGTATTGATAGTATGGATGGATCTCCGATGATCTCCAAATCCCGAACTAGCTTGGTGATACTATAAGAAAAAGGAAAGAAAAGAGAGTAAGCATAAATCTTAGTAAGTAAGTACGTAAATAATAAACGATTTATTAACATATTTCTTAAGATAAAACAATCATAATAGTATATATACACATGTTCAGGTCAAGATGCTTTCTTGAGTCACAGTTAGTAAATTATTTATCTCTAGAGCTACTGAAACTCTAAATTAATATCCGCTAATTTTTCCAGAAACTAAGCTCACATACATTCTTACCATAAAATTTTCAGAATTTTTTATCTAACCAATAAGTACAGATTATTCTTTAAATTCACCCCTGTTTCGTTGTCTGATAGTTTCGACCCCTCTGCACTAAAAAATAATTATCTCCTCGTACAAGATTTGGATAATGTTCTTGTTTATTTCTTTCGAAAATAGACTCATTAATAATTTTAAGCATATAAATTATAATCTATAATTATATTTTTACAATTTTTAATGATTTTTCCAAGTCAAAACAGGTGATTCCAAAACCATTCTGACCCTGTCTCACAAAAATTCAAATACTCATAATATGAAATTCTTTTTTCAAATATCTCATAATATGAAATTCTTTTTCTTACACCGTTTCCTTTATATGAAAATAGACTCAATAAGATTTAATTTAATTTAATTTCTTATTCAACCTCTAATTCAATTTCCTTGATTTTTGGTGATTTTTAAAACTTACACAATTGCTGCTGTCCAAAACTATTTTATTATAAATTTCACTCTTACATAATTTCACTTACTCCATTCCATCTTACGGAAGGTTCGCTCAACTATCGAGCATGTTGCTCATAAATTTCCACAAACATATATCTGCACTTATTCACCACATGGTCATGTTCACATGTATTTTCACTTAGTCGATTTTCCGTTGAACTCATCAGAATAATAACAGATACACGGTTGCTTGCACATATTGCCACCCTTGTAACCGAAGCTATCTGGTATGCATAGTAGCCTGCACTTAGTACTACACATGCGACCAACAATCCGACACACGTAGTAGCCTGCACTTAGTACTACACACGTGATCGAAGTTGTCGGGTACGCATAGTAGCAAGCACTTAGTACTACAATGCGACCTAACTATCTAGTACACGTAGTAGCCTGCACTTAGTACTACACACGTGACCTAAAACCATCTTAAACACATAGTAGCCTGCACATGGTACTACACATGTGTTCTCACAACGTATCATTCGTATCATTTCTATCCCGAAGGTTCAATTGGGAAATTCCTCACTTTTCAACATTTAACAAATTCATTCATAGTCTATTTCGATTCGTAATTTGCATCAAATGATCATTCTATAGGCAGCCACATCTCATATAATAACGAAATATAATAACATAAAACGAATCGATATATTATTTACATACAAACTTACATCGGTGCAAAATATAGTAATTTTGCAATTTAGTCTGATATCATTTTCTTTCCCCGATCAAGGTCGATTCCACGTCTTTATTGATCTATAATAACACATTTGACTCATTTATTCATCCTGTTACTCAAATTAGCCTAAATTCACATTTTGACAAAATTTTATTTTTTCCCCTAAACTTTGTCATATTTTCACTTTTGTCTCTAGGCTCGTAAAATGATTTTTATTCAATTTCCTTGTATTTTAAGCCTAGCCAAAAACAATTTTTGTAGCTATAGCAGTCCATAATTTCCATTTATTCACACACTTAAACACATTTTACAACTTTTTACAAACTAGTCCTTTTTGACAATTTCACCAAAAATCACTTAGTAAAAGTCATTTATTACACACCGAGCATTCATATTCTACCATTAAACATCAAAAAACATGCATGTCATCCATGGGTAAATTTTTAAACACAAACCCTAGCTCAAAATAATAGTGGAAATAGCTAAAGCGAGCTACGAGGATCTCAAAAATGTAAATAACATTAAAAACGAGGCTAGAACAGACTTACAATCGAGCTTGGAAGCTTGAAAAACCCTAGCCATGGTTTCCACTTGTGAAATTCAGCCATAGCTTGAAGATGGACAGAATTTTGCTTTGATTTTGGCTTTTTAATTCTTTTAATTACTAAATAACCAAAATGCCCCTAACTTAAAAATATTTTATTTCACCTATTTCATGTCCATTTTTGTCCAAAATATTATCCAATGGTCTAATTACCATTTAAGCACCACCAATTTAAAATTTCATAACAATTGGACCCCTCTAAACTCAACTTTTGTACTTTTTACAATTTAGTCCTTTTGACTAAATTGAATGGCCAAACGTTAAAATTTTCGAATGAAATTTTCACGAAATCATTTCGTAAAATTGTAGACCATAAAAAATATGATAAAAATAATTTTTCTTACATCGAATTTGTGGTCCCAAAACCGCTGCTCTGACTAGGCCTAAAATCGGGATATTATACAGGTGCAAACACTATGAATTTCTTGTGATGTTGTTTGCTTTAACTAACGCACCTGCAATGTTTATGGATTTGGTGAATAGAACCTTCAGACCGTATTTTGAAAAATTTGTTATAGTATTTATTGATGATATTCTGATATTCCTGAGACGAGTCTAACCATGCCGAGTATTTGAGAATTGTGTTACAAACTTTGTGAGATAAACAACTATTTTCTAAATTTAGCAAATACGAGTTCTGCCTTGATGACGTCACGGACTAACTAAAATACGACAAAGGAAAGCGCACCTATCGAATGGTAGTATAGCTACGGTGAGTTGGGAATGTTGTATCCACGAGGACTAAATGTACTAGTAATTACTATCTTTTCATTATCTAGCCTATAAATTGAAGGGTTGTTTTTAATCTAAAATTAAACTAAACTAATTACTAAGCGACAGAGAGCGAAATGGGAAAATAATAGAAGAAAACTTATGAGAGAGAAAATACCCAATAAAGAATCCACCTAGAGTTCACTTATTATTCTAAATCTGAATTAAACGATTTATTCATTTGACTTGATCCATAGAAATCCCTAAATTATATCAATATCTCTTTTGAGAGTAAAAATAACTGATTCTAGGTTGATTAATTAAAAACCTTTTTCTAATTAAAACCTCTATCGTCGCATTAACTCGATCTATGGATTCCTCTATTAGATTTGACTCCAATTTGGTAGATTTATGTCGTCCTATTTCTAGGATTGCATGCAACTCCGCTCAATTATGCCAGATCTACTCTTAAACAAGGACTTGTTATATTTGTGAAATGTGATGACAGGACATTGTATATTAGTTAATTTATATATATAGCTATGTTGGGAGGTGAGTTTTAATGTCTTAAAACCCATGAACTTACTAAGAATGTTTAATGCTTACTCTGTTTCATTTTCTATTTTTTTATAGTTGGCATTTTACGGAACTCGATGATCGGATCATTCAAGAGATCACACAATCCAAATTCAGTCTCGGTAGACTTTATTATCGTTCAAAACTCAATTTTGTGGCATGTAAATAGGCTTGATATGCATAACCTTTATTTTGGATGATAATGATTTAGATATACATATAATACTTGTTCTTAAACATTATATGGTATGTTTACAAGTCTTTATAAGTGTTTGTGCTTGTGAATGGTTTAATGTCTAGTTGGTGGACATAGAAATGGATGAGTTTTTATATGTGCATTGTGATTAAAGGAATAAATGATTTGGTATAAACATTTGATAGTATCATATTTTAAATGGCATACTTGAATTGGATGAATGGTATAAATGGTACCAATTGAGTTGAATAACTTATAATATTATTATCTCCTTATTGATATAATCGTGCCACTGTGGCATATTGTCAGTTACTTTTTAGGTTGAAATATGTATGTTTTGGATTGGAATTGATATGTTTTGATTAGGGTTACAAGTTGTGAAGATTACTTAGTTTATTTTGTTTAGTACAATGTCTCTTTCATGTGAAATAGCTTGAATAGTTTTGTGGTTGGTTAAATAGATGTGTTAGTATGTGTTTGAGTTGGTTTTGTACAGGCCTAAATGGCCAAAAATATACCATTTGAGTCTTTGGTGTGGCTTTGCCCAAATTAGGTACCAAATGGCCAAAATTTACCAAAAACAGTGTTCTCGTCTCGATGTGAATTTTCTCTTATCGCAATGTCGAATGATAGTTTCTAACGTCTTGACATTAAGTGTTTTAACATCGTCATGTGACTCACTGTCCAGCATCGTCATGATGTGGAGAAGGGCTTATTGCAACGTGAAGTCCAACTTTTCAAAACCTTACAATTTGGTCCTAATTCATGCCTGAGTCACCTATAGAGCTTCCATAAACTAAATTTAGTCTTGATTTCAGTCTTGAACAGTAATATGTGAGCTCTATATTGCGAGCTAGTTATGAATAGTGTTTTGCAAGCTCCTCATGAACTGCGAGCTCTATGTTTAAGTAAATGTTTTGACACCATAATCTTCTGTAACCATTGGATATAATGGCATGACATAGGATTGTGAGTACTCACCTTTGTGTTTTGTGTTTTTGTCGAGAGGCCTTGGGATAGGTTAGGAGGAATAAGGGAATGTCAAGCTAAGCCCCATTCAATGGGATATGTTGTTGTGTTTGGAAAGTGCTTAGCTTTATGCTACACTTATGGGACATGTTAAGACTCTTTGAGTCAAAGTGAGGAGTTTTAAGGAGATCCACTTATCCGATAGAAAAAAAACATGTGAATAGGATTGTGTTTTTAAAAAAATTTATGTTTTACTAGTTTAAGCTAACTAACAATAGGTAACCGCGAACTAGGTTTCGCGTAAATATGGTGAACCTAGTTCGTAGAACAGTAACTTTATTAAAACTCTTGTTTAGTTTATGTTTTTGTGCATGCTATATGCATTTCACGTATATTCAATGAGTTTTCGAAAGCCCACACACTCCTTTCTAACACTGTAGATAGTTAGATCGCACTGTGTGTAGCGACGAGGTGAGTGATTCAGGCAAAGCATAAACACTGGAAAGGTGGTACAAGCGAACTCTGGACAGAAAGGCAATGCAGGTTTCTGCTTGGGCTTAGAGATATCTTTCTATATGTTGACTTCGCCGATTGTACTAGGTTTAGTGTTGTTTACGTCTATTTTTAATTCCTCTTGCAAACCGATAAAACTATATATACAAACCTAAATTTCAAGTATAAAATTATAGTCCAAGTCTGGTTTATGTTTTCTTAATTTAAAAATTCATACTTAAGTATTTAATTTCTAACAAAGTGTTCTTCATAAGCAAAAACATGAAATAATAAAAACTGACAAACTTATATAGAGTTTGCTAAAGTTTCTACAAAGTGACAAGGTTTTCAAATTGAACAAAGTGCAAACCCTAAGTGACTGGTAAACTATTGCCTATGAACCTTTAATAAGTTTTTATATACGGAATAGGAGAAACCCTGCGAAACATGTCCGCAGTATCTAAATATGTAGGGGTTGTTCGCAAAACTTACCCTGTTTTAAGGAGTCTTACTCTGCGAAGACTTAAGAGTGTGTAAGTTATGCTAAGAGCGAACCTTAATATTGAGATATGTATCATACAGTTAATGAGATAATTGTTTATTTAAACTTATAATACCACCTGAATAGAGGTTAGCTTAAGTGTTTTGGTGAAAGCACTTATTCCATTGTATATTAGTAACTTAAGCATGTTTTATGTTTTAACTTGTGGTGTGTTGGAGGTTAGGTAGGTTTTAAATAGAGAGTCACTTAGGTGGCTAATGTGGCTTTCCATAGATGGGGTTCAACGACCGGATCGAGTATAAGGTGTTACATTGTTCCTGTATTTGTAATGGAAGAATCAAAATTTGAATTTCCCTCATTTTTTTTCTCATGTTTCTTTCCCTTTTATCCTCAACTTTACTGAGCTTTCATAGCTAATGCACCTTCAAAAGACCCTTCAAATCTCATGAGTCTTCTTTGCTCTTGCTGTAACACCCCGAACCCATCTTTATTGCTGAAATAGGGTAATGAAATGCTACAGTAAATAACAGAACATGAACATGCTATTTCAATTCAAAATTCTTTAAAACAATCATTCAATATCAATCATTCAATTAAACCCTATTATACATGCAAGATTGGGCTTAAATAAATCTTATGAAGGCTCTAAAAAAATTCAGAACTAAATTGGGACTAATTTGAAATTTTACATAAAAGTGACGTAAAACATGAAACTAAGGTCACTCGACCATATGCCAGGCCGTGTGACAAGCTGAGGCTATGTGACATTGGATCACATGGTCATGCCTTGAAGCCGAGCACAATGTAATGCTAAGTCACACAACCGTGTCACCAGGACATGTAACAATGACATAGCCTCAGCTTGTCACACGGCCTGGCATATGGTCGAGTGACCTTAGTTTCATGTTTTACGTCACTTTTATGTAAAATTTCAAATTAGTCCCAATTTAGTTCTGAATTTTTTTAGAGCCTTCATAAGATTGATTTAAGCCCAATCTTGCATGTATAATAGGGTTTAATTGAATGATTGATATTGAATGGTTGTTTTAAAGAATTTTGAATTGAAATAGCATGTTCATGTTCTGTTATTTACTGTAGCATTTCATTACCCTATTTCAGCAATAAAGATGGGTTCGGGTGTTACAGCAAGAGCAAAGAAGACTCATGAGATTTGAAGGGTCTTTTGAAGGTGCATTAGCTATGAAAGCTCAGTAAAGTTGAGGATAAAGGGGAAAGAAACATGAGAAGAAAAATGAGGGAAATTCAAATTTTGATTCTTCCATTACAAATACAGGAACAATGTAACACCTTATACTCGATCCGGTCGTTGAACCCCATTTATGGAAAGCCACATTAGCCACCTAAATGACTCTCTATTTAAAACCTACCTAACCTCCAACACACCACAAGTTAAAACATAAAACATGCTTAAGTTACTAATATACAATGGAATAAGTGCTTTCACCAAAACACTTAAGCTAACCTCTATTCAAGTGGTATTATAAGTTTAAATAAACAATTATCTCATTAGCTGTATGATACATATCTCAATATTAAGGTTCGCTCTTAGCATAACTTACACACTCTTAAGTCTTCGCAGAGTAAGACTCCTTAAAACAGGGTAAGTTTTGCGAACAACCCCTACATATTTAGATACTGCGAACATGTTTCGCAGGGTTTCTCCTATTCCGTATATAAAAACTTATTAAAGGTTCATAGGCAATAGTTTGCCAGTCACTTAGGGTTTTCACTTTGTTCAATTTGAAAACCTTGTCACTTTGTAGCAACTTTGGCGAATTCTATATAAGTTTGTCAGTTTTTATTATTTCATGTTTTTGCTTATGAAGAACACTTTGTTAGAAATTAAATACTTAAGTATGAATTTTTAAATTAAGAAAACATCAACCAGACTTGGACTATAATTTTATACTTGAAATTTAGGTTTGTATATATAGTTTTATCGGTTTGCAAGAGGTATTAAAAATAAACATAAACAACACTAAACCTAGTACAATCGGCGAAGTCAACATATAGAAAGATATCTCTAAGCCCAAGTAGAAACCTGCATTGCCTTTCTGTCCAGAGTTCGCTTGTACCACCTTTCCAGTGTTTATGCTTTGCCTGAATCACTCACCTCGTCGCTACACACAGTGCGATCTAACTGTCTACAGTGTTAGAAAGGAGTGTGTGGGCTTTCGAAAACTCATTGAATATACGTGAAATGCATATAGCATGCACAAAAACATAAACTAAACAAGATTTTTAATAAAGTTACTATTCTACGAACTAGGTTCACCATATTTACTCGAAACCTAGTTCGCGGTTACCTATTGTTAGTTAGCTTAAACTAGTAAAACATAATTTTTTTTAAAAAAACACAATCCTATTCACATGTTTTTTTTCTATTGGATAAGTGGATCTCCTTAAAACTCCTCACTTTGACTCAAAGAGTCTTAACATGTCCCATAAGTGTACCATGCATCACGCACACTTAAATGAATAACATGTACATTTCTGGAGTTCGGGGCCTGACGGGCTAGGGATCGCCAGTAAGCCTGAAAAGCTGGGGTTTGCAATGAGCCTGGCTTTTACTGTTAATAACCTGTGAAATTACGAACCTAACAGAACCATCTACAATCAAAGACAAGGGTTGTTTAAAGCTTTAAACAAACTGGTGAGTGTTCAGGGGTTGCCACTTGTATGTGCAAAATATAGAGTTAATCAGGTGCTTAGGGTTTTATCCTAAGTTTCGAGAGTAAGCCTTCTTGAAAACTTTGTCTTGTGATTGTGTCTAAATATGTGCTTTTATGAACAGTAATATGTGAGCTCTATATTGCGAGCTAGTTATGAACAGTGTTTTGCGAGCTCCTCATGAACTGCAAGCTCTATGTTTAAGTAAATGTTTTGAGTCAAAGTGAGAAATTAATTAATATAATTGTTTATATTAATAAATTCAGTAAAATATATACAATTAATATTTTCTATGAACCAAATTCATAAATTAATTATATCTATGTTCTCTATTTGTGCACAACAAGTTTGTACATATAATGTGTTTAATATTTAACTATCAAATTAAATTAATTCAAAAATTAATTTAATTCATGTGACAACTAAACACAATACCAAGTGTTTGGATTCTGTTCGTTTCAACTATAGGGTGTGACTCTATAGGCTCTTGTAACATTGGTTTTGTGACAGCCCTAAAGTGACCCTAGTCGGAAAGTGGTTTCGGGACCGCTAAACCGAGTCACCAAATTATTTGAATGTGATATTTATTGTCTAAAATATGTGATTATGAAGGTGTGAAAGTTTTAGGCTTCGATTTAGTAAATTGCATGTGAATTTAGTCAAAAGGACTTATGGGTGACATTTTTGAAATGTGATAGGCTAATCTACAAGGACCTAATAGTGCATGTAATCAAAAGGGAGGACTTGCATGTCAATTTTCCCCCCCTAATATGTAGTGGCCGGCCATGAGCATGGGTGGACAAGATGTTATGGCTAAAAACATGTCATAAACATGTTGGGGTAGTGCATTATGTAAGGATTAATAAAATAAAGAGCATGGGTGGACAAGATGTTATGGCTAAAAACATGTCATAAACATGTTGGGGTAGTGCATTATGTAAGGATTAATAAAATAAAGAGCATGGGCAATAAAATATTAGTGTTAGTAGGATGAGAAACAAAAAAAAAAGAAAATAAAGGATGTGTGTGATTGTCCCCCCCATTGCCGTGAGTTGAAGGAAAGAAAAACAAAAAAAAAAGTGTTCATCCTTTGGTTCATCCTTGGCCGAAAATTTTAAGGAGGAAGGAAGAAGAAAGGTTGAAGAGGTTCGGCCATGCATGTAACTAGGCTAAGGTATGTTTGATGATGTTCCATGAGATGCATGCATGTTTTAGTTGTTAGCTTGAGTTCTACCTAGCCCATGGTCTAAATCTTGCTATGTGATGGAAATGACACTCGGCCATGGATGCATCATTCTTGCTTGGTGTTGATGTTGTGTTGGTGAGATATCAAGTTATTTTTGTGACCAAGTTGAGATTTGAATTTTTGGAATGAGTAAGGTTTTCGGCTATGGTAAATATAAGGGTAAATGGTGTCTTGATGCATTCGGCCATGGTAGAAAGTAGATGTGAAATGGTAGTAAGATAAAATTCAAAATGTTAGTATTTGATTACTAGTGTATAAATGCGTATTAGCCGAGTTTTGAATTTGAAACGAAACGGTATATAACCAATACAAGTAACCATGGTAACGGTTAGCCATGGGAAGGGTTATTCTTGATCACCTTTGGAATATGTATGACAAACTCTAGTTGATCCATGGAGGATCATGAAATAGGTAAAGTTTACCTTAAAAAAACAGATGCTGGCAGCAGCAGTGATGTAGATGTGAAAAATCACTAAAAATAGTAGGAATGGAATTAAATAGTGAATAAATTATGTAAACTAACCTTGATGAATCTATTTTCATAGGAAAGTAACGAAAAGATCATATGGACAGTATGTTAAGAGATATCCAGGTTCTCGTGAGACAGGGCCAGAACGGTTTCTGGATTCCCTGTTCCGACTTTGGAAATTCATTATAAACTAACCAGAGATAATTAGAAGTCATGCCATATATGAATAGATTCCTTTTTGAGTCTAGTTTCTATAGAAACAAACGACATCAGTATTGAAGCCCTGTACAGGGAGATATCCTAGTCGTAATGCGCAAAGGTCAGTGTAGTCGATCCCTGTAACATGGGAGACTTTGACTAATAAACTGTACCAATTGGCCCAACCAAAAATTCTAGAAAACAATTTGTAGATGCATATATGAGTCTAGTTTCAGGGAAAAATAACGAAGCTGATTTTTGAGTTGTGAAACTCAAGATATGATTTTTAAGGTGACAGTGACGCAGGTAGCCAGCTTGCCTGGAAAATTTAAAATGGATTGTGCAAAGAAGTGATTTAAGTCTGCAAACCCCTCGTGTCCGACTCCGGCGACGGACTCGGGTACGGGGTGTTACAGGTTTCTAATATTACAAGCAGTAAGTGGCATCTGTTAAGGCATCATTGTCACCCAAGTTAGAAGAAGTCGTGATTCGACATAACCTTTCTGTGATAATCTTTTCATGTATTATATCATTTTATCCTTAATATCTAGTTTGGACACAAGTCATGGAATAGTCACACTTGTATAGTCCAATCTCATATTTCTTGATTTCATGAGTAGACTACAATAAACAAATATGTGTGATATCTCATATCAACTTATTCGAGCATGGTTATGCATTTCTTGTCTTACTCCATCAAAAGGCCTAAGAAATTACTCCCATTATGTAGGATGGATAAATCCTATCTTGATCAACCATATCTCACTACATGGATTGTGGTATATCCAACATCAGTCTTTATAGTACAACCTGTTATAGTAGACATTTTGACTATATCAAAATATATGACACACAATGTTAGGAAAATGATGATCTCAAGTCTAAGGATCATAGACATAGTTATCACTATGAGTAGTATTGTGACTATTACATAATAACACAAGAAACATACTCATAGCGGGTTAGTCCAATATGTTGTTCTCTAACACATGCTCATGTATTGATTTTGACATCCCTATGTCAATGACAATTCTTTGTCATCAATCAGCTACACATTAGTCTTAACGCATTATTGTTTTCCAAGCCCACAATAATACTTTACTAATGACCTTTTTAAGAATAATCATATTTTCTTAGGATATTATTACAATTTAGTGTATTTATATACACAAAAAAAGAAACTGAAATAATAATGGCAATGTCTTATATTGATAAACAAGGTAAAACGAGTATGTGATTACAATCATCTCATGATTGATCTTTGGGCATACTCTAACAAATATACCATATCAGTGGTAAACTTCAAACCTGGCCTAGTCGTTATGGCTGAATTTGGAAAGCTACATTGACCACAGGAATGGCCCAGAAAAACTTTCCGAGTTTTCAAACATACTTTTTAAACCATTTGCATAAATCGTTCAAAACTAGTGAAATTGAATATTTAACTTAATTTCCTAAAAACATGAAAATTTTATAAATTGATGATTTTGGTATTCAATTTGTAAAAGTTTGATCGCTATTCAAAATTTTCATAATTCCAATCATATTTCAAATTCATTTTTCCTTTCCTTCAAAACTAGGGAACTTGGTTAGTTGTCATTATTTGGAAACCATGTTAATTTTAGAAAAATCAAATGTCTCTAGAAATCTCATTTGTAAATATTAGTAATTTTAAAAATTAAGTCTAGTGTTATTAAAAACTCTTTTCTCAGAATTGCAGCGAAAAAAATGTAATATTGACATATTTTTATAAAAATCACAACGAAAATTTTTGCAAAAACCATATTTTTGTTAAAAATTAATATTTCATGTAAATTCGATAAAATATCAATAAACAATTTAAAACTAGGTACAACCAATAATTTAAGCACACAATTCATAAAAGTAGCAGAATTTATATATCAACACAGTTTTTCAGATAGTAGTATGCATGAGGATGTCAACATAGAGCTTTTTCAGAAATCAGCGCAAGTTTTTCAAAAACATTCCTACCCATCTCCGCTACACACCAATAAAGTGTTCCCCAGAACTCATCCATCCAATAACACTCCACGTTCTGGCCAAACCACTCAATATCACAGACAAGCTGATAAACCGTAATATATACATATTTTTACCCCATGCTTGGCATATTTATGGATGATTTTTCCTTGGTTTTATTGAATTCAATGCTCCTAATCCTTTAAATTCATGTTTTATACTTAGGCAAGCATTGGAAGGCAAAAAGAGCAAGAAACAGGCCAAAAACGGACAAAATGGGCCTAATTCAACATGGAACACGGCCTAGGCACTTCCTCACAGGTGATCCACACGCTCGTGTGTGACACACCAATAGACCACTCACCCGTGTGTCATGGCCGTGTCGACATAAAACCAAGTCAGAATTACACATGGCCTTAGCACCTTCACACGGGCATGGCACACGGTCGTGTCCCTGTCGAGCCTAAGTCTAATTCTACTCAGAAAAGGCCAATTTTGGGCTAATTTGGGCATTCCAAAGTCTATTTAAAGACCCAAGAAGAGGATTAAAGGGAACACGCAGAGTTGAAGGTAGAAACTACTCAAGGACAGCCATCAGAATCACCTCAAAGGCAGGATCTACATCAAGACTGAAGATTTCCATCCAATTTCTTAGAAGTTTTTGAGTTTCTTTATGTCTTATTGTTTTCCAAACTTTGAGATATTTTCCATTATTATTATGAACTAAACTCGCTAAATGCCTAAGGGAGATAAAACCTAAGACGGATCTTATTATTATTTAGTTATATGATAAATACTTTTTCTTATGCTTAATTGTGAGATTAACCATTGCTTTAATATTCCAAGATATTAATTCAGGTTTTTGATGTGCTTATTCAGTGGAGCAAAAGTCCCTGTTTAAGAGTAGATCATTCATAATTAAGCGGAGTTGCATGCAATCCTAGAGATAGGATGACATAAATCTGCCGAATTAAAGTCAAATCTAATAAGGGAGTCCATAGATCGAGTTAATGCGGCAATAGGGGTTTTAATTAGAAAGAGATTTCAATTAATCAACCTAGAGTCAGCTGTTTTGAGTCTCGAAAGAGATATTAACATAAATCAGGGATTTCTACGGATTAATTCAAGTGAATAAATTGTCTAATTCAAAGGTAATAAGTGAAGTCTAGGTGGATTCTTCCTTGGGTATTGTCTTCTCCATCGATTTTCTAAAAAGTAGTTTCCAACTTTAATCTCTGTCGCAATCCTAGTTAATTAGATAATTAATTTTAAATAAAACATTCTCTTAATTGTTAGGCTAGATAATAAAAAGATAGTAATTACTAGTACTTTTAGTCCTCATGGATAGGATATTTCCGGTCTCACCATAACTATATTGCTGTTTGATAGGTGCGCTTGCCTTAGTTGAATTTTTAGTTAGTTTTACGACCATCAAGTTTTTGGCACCGTTGCCGGGAACTAAGATATTAGGAACGCTTAATTTTTATTACATTAGCCATTTTTAATTTTTGCAATTTAATTTAATTTTTTTTTATTTTTAATTACTAATTTTTCTTTTCTTTACATCCGGCAGGTTTTTATAGTTTATGACTAGAAGAAACAGCTCACAAAAACCGAAGAGAAATAAGGCAAAGCCTACAATACATAGAGGAAGGACGAGAGGATGATATTCATACTACGATCGAAGAGATGGCTGATAATCAGAATAATCTGCTACCTCCTGTGGTTGCTGCAAATCCAGTAGATCAAAATCCTGCTTCTCGTACTATGTATGATTATGCTAAACCTACTTTAACAGGAACTGAATTGAGTATAGTTAGACCTGCTGTCACTGAAAATAATTTTGAACTAAAACCTAACACGATCTAAATGATACAACGTTTGTTCAGTTTGATGGTTTGCAGGACGAGGATCCAAACACTCATTTAGCAAATTTTTTGGAATTTTGCGACACCTTTAAGATCAATGGTGTTTCTGACGATGCCATTCACCGTCGGTTGTTTCCCTTTTCATTAAGGAATAAAGCTAAACAGTGGTTGAACTCGTTACCTCGAGGGTCAATTACCATTTGGGAACAAATGACCAAAAAATTTTTGCTTAAATATTTTTCGCCGGCTAAAACGGTTAATTTACGAAATGATATCTCTTCTTTTGTGCAGATGGATTTAGAAACACTTTATGATGCATGGGAGAGATACAATGATCTATTGAGAAGGTGCCCTCAACATGGGTTACCCCTTTGGCGACAAGTTCAAACTTTCCACAACAGGTTAAATCCCTCGACTAGACAAATGATTGACGCAGCTACTGGTGGAACTATCAATAAAAAAACACTTGAAGAGGCTTATGAGTTCATAAAAGAGATGTCACTAAATAATTATCAGTGGCAAGTCATGAGCACAAAACTGACAAAAGTAGTCGGCGTTTTTAACTTCGATTCGGTTGCTATGCTTTCCAATTAGGTAGAACTTTTGAATAGAAAAATTGATGGTTTGCTTTGGTTCTACGCAGGTACATCCAGTAATGTAGTGCGATGCAAGTGGAGGTGGATTAAACAATTCAAAATATCCACCCTATGTCCCCAACATGGAGAACGAGCAATTGAACTATATGGGTAATAATCCTCAACCTTAAAATAATCCTTATAGTAACACTTACAATGCCGGTTGGAGGAACCACCAAAATTTCTCATGGGGCGGCCAAGGAAATCAACGACCACCATCGGCTTCCAACAACAACCTCACCAGCAAGAGAAAAAGCCGAACCTTGAGGAGATGATGACAAAGTTTATTTTAGTAGCGAAAACCCATTTTTTGAACACTGAAACTGCACTTAAAAATCAGCAAGCATCAATTCAAGGACTCGAGAATTAAATTGGACAACTGGCTAAGATGATTTCAGAAAGACCACTAGGGAGTCTACCTAGTAACACCAAACCCATCCAAAAGAGCATGTAAAAGTAGTTAGACTAAGGAGTGGGAAAGTGTTAGCTGAATCTAAAAAGAAGCCACCACAAAAAGTTGACAGAAACGAAGGAGAGGAGGTAAAACCCAACAACAATGAAAATTTAGTACCGAAGGAATATAGACCACCAATCCCGTATCCAGCAAATTTGAAGAAAGACCGCATGGATGCACAATTCGATAAATTTCTTGAACTCTTTAAACAGTTGCATATTAGCTTACCCTTTGTTGAAGCTATCTCGCAGATGCCTACATATGCAAAATTTTTGAAGAAACTTTTGACAAACAAAAGGAAGTTTCAAGAATTTTCCACAGTAGAATTAAACTAGGAATTCTCGACCATACTCCAAAATAAACTGCCAACCAAAATGAAGGATCTGGGAAGTTTTACTATTCCCTGCTTAATTGGTAGTTTAAATGTTGAAAAGACACTGGCTGATCTAGGGGCTAGTATTAATCTGATGCCTTACAAGATGTTCAAGCAACTTGGTCTGAGGGAACTGAAACCCACTAGGATGAGTATTCAACTAGCTGATAGATCTGTTAAATATCCTAGGGGTATTATAGAGGATGTGCTTGTAAAAGTAGATAAATTTATATTCCCTATTGATTTTGTTTTGCTTGAGATGGATGGCGATGTTGAAGTGCCTTTAATTTTAGGTCGTCCATTTTTAGCCACTGCTCGGGCGGTTATTGATGTGGGTGATGGTAAACTTGTGCTTAAGGTAGGTGACGAAGAGATTATTTTTAAAATATATGATGCCATGGGATTTTCTAGGGAACAGGATGATTCATGTTATTTTATTGACGCTATTGATCATTCTACTCAAGATTCTTTACAGGAAATCATACATAAGGACACGTTGGAACTATGTCTTGCCCAAGAAAAGGAGGTAAATGACGATGATTTTGCAGTAGGTAAGATAAAAGCTGAACTAAATTCTAATGAGCCCTCATTGAGACATAAGAGCTATGAAGATATGGAGGTAAACAACGAATTAAAGTTAAAACCCTTTGTTGAAGAACCTCCTAAATTGGAATTAAAGCAACTACCAAATCACTTAGAATATGCTTTTCTTGGAAATAATTCCACATTACCAATGATTATTGCTTCAGATTTACAGCCAACCGAAAAGGACGAGTTACTCCAAGTGTTGAAGGAGCACAAAAGAGCCATAGCTTGGAAAATTTCTGACATAAAAGGGATCAGTCTTTCTTTTTGCACACATAAAATTTTAATGGAAGATGAATATAAACCTTGTGTGCAAGCTCAAAGACGACTGAATCCTAATATGAAAGAAGTAGTGAAAGCAGAGGTAATTAAACTTCTAGATGCTGGAATTATTTATCCTATTTCCGGTAGCTCTTGGGTAAGTCCTGTGCAGGTTGCTCCTAAGAAAGAAGGCATGACTGTTATAGCCAATGACAAGAACGAATTAATTCCAACGCAAACAGTCACGCGATGGAGAGTTTGCATTGACTATAGGAAATTGAACGATGCCACAAGAAAAGATCACTTTCCTCTACCATTCATTGATCAGATGTTGGAAAGATCATCTAGGCATATGAATTATTGCTTCCTAGATGGACTCTCTGGTTACTTCCAAATCCCAATAGGTCCTGAGGACCAAGAGAAAATGACATTTACATGTCCATATGGTATGTTTTCTTATCGAAAAATGCCTTTTTGTCTATGTAATGCTCCTGCTACTTTTCAGCGTTGCATGTTGGCAATTTTTTATGAACTCGTGGAATACATTATGGAGGTATTTAAGGACAACTTCTCGATATTCAGTATGTAACAGTCCGGTTTTAGCCTTATTTAGAATAGTAGTTTTAGGACCACATATCCGAGTTAAAAAAATATTTTAATATTATTTTCCATGTCTATTATAAGTGAATGGACATGTGTGAAAGTCTCGTGTGAAAATTTAACTGTTTGTGTGCTTAATTTGCAAAAAGGACTAAATCGCGTAAAATTTAAAAGCTATGTGCTAGATGTTAAAGTGCCTATTTAAGTTGGATTTCTAAAGTAAGGGTCCTTATGTTGTTATTTGTACATTGGGAATGTTAATGGACTAAAACAACCATTCATTAAAAGGTTTTATAATTGTTTAAAAAAGGGAAAAATGGGAAAATGTTTATTAAGTAATTAAAATAAAACAAAAGCATGAAATTAGCCATTTGTTCATGTTATTCCACCAAAAATACAAAGGAAAAAGAAAAGAGAAATCTCACTTAGGGTTCAGCACTTTGAATTGGTGAATTAGGTATGTGTTTTGCTCATTTTTGATAATTTCTATGTTTTTGTAATCATTGTTTCGTATACTATCGAACCCATGCTTCAATTTACAGTTTTGGTGATGATTTTGAAATGTGCCATTGATGAAAATGTGAGCTTTGTGATGTTAGTTGATAAATTATGGAAGCTTGATGTTGGGTTTAAATGTTTTATTTTTGGATTTTTGATGAAATTGAGTAATTTGGGCTAAATTGTGAAAACATTATTTTGAGGGACTAAAATGTGAAATAAATGAAATTTTTGGACTAGTATGAGTACCAGGAGAATTCGGCTAAGCTTGTGTAGATGTCAATTATGTGTGTTTTGTGATTTTGTGAAATAGGGACTAAAGTGTTGAAATGTGAAAATATGAGGGCTAGTTTGGAAAATGCCCTAATTGTGTACATATGGATTGTTTTAAATTATTTGGTGAATAAAAGGGTTAATTTTGAATACATTTAGATCAAGAAAAGCGGAATTCAGACTTAGACCGAGGGAAATCAAAGATTGTAGAATAAACAGTCTGAGTCGACAAATTTCGAGTACGAGCTAAGTTCGTACTTAAAATATGATGTTAAGTTTAGATGCCTTTATTATGCATGGGTTGTATATAATTGAATTGGATGATATGATGAAGAATTGAAAGCATTGGCACTAAGTGTGCGATTTAAACTAGGTTCGGCTACTAAAGGCACTAAGTGTGCGATACTGACTTAGTTTCGGCTAGTTAAGATGGCACTAAGTGTGAGAAATCATTTTAGCTTCGGCTAACCTTTACAGCACTAAGTGTGTGAATGTTAAAGTATGAATAATTTATGCAAAGTCTTCAAATACTCAAACAAGAGGTGAGAATGAAAGTGAGTAAGTATGGGAAGAACCAGGTATGTATGATACCTTTGTGGTAGATGATATTATCTAGGTGAAGTTCATTGAATTGTTATGAACATATGGATTGGGTTGGTATAGATTTGATAGATGATTGAGAATTTGTAAATATTTTTATGTTTTATATACTATTGATGAATATAGTACGAGCTTACTAAGCTTTTGAAAGCTTACTTTGTGTGTTTTTGCATTGTTTTATAGATATCGAAGCTACTACAAGCTCGGGGACCGTCAAGGATCATCACCACACTATCAAACCTTAATTCGGTACTTTTGAAAATGCATATTTTTGAAGTATGGCATGTATAGGCTAGTAGTTGTTGGAATGGTGTTTTGTGATATTTATACTTAGCCATGTGATTTGGCTAAGTTGTGCTTGAACTCATGGTGGATAATGATTGATGGTATGTGATGTTAATATGAAATTGTGGTATGTTTTAGTTGGTAAGTTTTGGTAGGATTAACTTGAGATTGAATGATATATGGAAGGAAATGCTTTGGTATGATATTACTTTATGTTTGGTATGAAATGTAAGGTTTATGGGTATGAATTTTGGTGTCTATTTTATGATATAAAAAATGTTACATTTTAGTGTTGTATTTGGCTGAAATGGTGTTATAAATATTTTAGTTTCCTTTGCTTGTAGGATGACCAAAATTGGGGTGGCAAATTGGCTATTTAAATGGCCTGTTTTTTGTCCACATGGGCAGAGACACGGGCGTGTGTCTCAGCCATGTGCGACACACGGCCATGTTGTACGGTCATGTGTCCCCTGGGGTACCCTACAATTATAAGTCAGGCTCGCACACGGACTGGACACACGGGCGTGTGGTCTGGCCGTGTGGGAAAGTCATTTGCTATGCCCTATTTTGCCACGGCTTAGACACACAGACATGTCTAGACTGTGTGAGGCACACGGCTTGTTCACACGGGCGTGTGGCCTTTTAAAAGTTGAAAATTTTTATAAGTTTTAAAACTTTTATATGTTATCAATTTGGTCCCCGAATGTATGTTTAAGCATTGTACACTAAATTTTATGTGAATATTGAATGTGAATGAATGACTGTTACTGTAATGAGATGATATTTGATGTTCGGTTGTTTTGAACTGTGTTATGATTATAGTAATGCCTCTTAACCTATTCCGGTGATGGATACGGGTTAGGGGTGTTACACGGTAACCCTTTCCATCTTTGCCTTAAAATTTTAAAACGAGTTCTAATGAGACATGAGGAAACGAATCTTGTGCTAAATTGGGAAAAATGTCATTTCATGGTTCGTGAAGGGATTGTATTAGGACACAAAATTTCTAGTAAAGGGATTGAGGTTGATAAAGCGAAAATCAAAACTATTGAGAAACTACCTCCCCCTAGTTCAGTTAAGGCTATTAGAAGCTTTTTATGACATGTAGGATTTTATAGAAGACTCATTAAAGATTTTCCTAAAATAGCTAAGCCTTTAACGAATTTACTAGAAAAAGATGTACCTTTCAATTTTAATCAGGAATGCTTAGAAGCATTTAACACTCTTAAGGATAAATTAATTAATACCCCGATTGTAGTTGCACCTGATTAGAATTTACCCTTTGAACTAATGTGTGATGCGAGTGATTTTGCAGTAGGTACGGTTCTTGGACAAGGAAGAGACAAGCACTTTCAACCGATCTATTATGCTAGAAAAACTTTGACAGCCGCACAAGAAAATTACACGATGACTGAGAAAGAATTGTTGGTTGTGGTTTTTGTATTCGATAAATTTAGACCACATTTAATATTATCTAAAGTTTTCGTTTACACTGACCATTCAGCACTTCGATACCTGCTTACTAAAACAGATGCAAACCTCGACTAATAAGATGGACTTTGTTGTTGCAGAAATTTGATCTAGAAATTCAAGATAAGAAGGGAGTAGAAAATTTTGCAGTAGATCATCTATCCAAATTAGAAAACCCACATCTCAAGAGATTTGATGAGCATGAGATAAATGACACATTCCCTGAAGAACAACTCTTCGCCATATCTGACTCAGAGGTACCTTGGTTTGTAAACATCACAAATTATGTAGCTGCTAACATTACACCAAAAGGGTTGACACATTAGCAAAAGAAACGATTCTTCACTGATGTGAAAAACTATTTTTGGGAAGATCCTTTTCTATTTCGTATATGAGTAGATCAAGTTATTAGAAGATGCGTCACGAAGTTAGAAGTAATAAAGATATTGGAACATTGCCACTCAGGACCAACTGGAAGACATTACAGTGGGACTAGGATCGCACATAAAATGCTCGAATCAGGTTTTTATTAGCCCACACTATTCAAAGATGCCAACAGGTATGTTACTTCTTGTGATAAATGCCAACGAACAGGTAATATCTCTAAACATGACGAAATGCCTCAAACGTACATGCTTTCATGTGAAATATTTGATATATGAGGTATTGATTTCATGGGTCCATTCCCTATCTCATTTGGGAATAAATACATATTAGTAGCCATTGATTACATGTCTAAATTGGTGGAAGCCCAAGCCTTACCTACTAATGATGCTAGAGTAGTGGTGAAGTTCCTTAAGAAACTTTTCTCTCGATTTGGAGCACCTAGAGCAATTATCAGTGATAGGGGCACTCATTTCTGTAATGCTCAATTCAATAAAACCCTTAAGAAATATGGAGTTTACCATAGAACAGCTACCCCTTACCATCCTCAAACTAGTGGACAAGTCGAAGTCGCCAACTGAGAACTTAAACACATCTTAAAAAAGATTGTAGAGTCAAATAGGAAGAATTGGGCAAAGAAACTAAATAATGCCTTATGGGCCTATAGAACCGCTTTTAAGACCCCCATATGAACGTCTCCTTACAGACTTGTTTATGGGAAGAGTTGTCATTTACCGTTTGAACTAGAAGACAAAGCATTCTGGGCTCTAAAATTTCTGAACTTTGATCTCAAACTCGCTGGTGAAAAGAGATTGATGCAGCTGAACGAGTTAGAGGAATGGCGAGCTAATGCCTATGAGAACTTACGATTATACAAGGAAGCAATGAAGCACCGCCATGATACTCGTCTAAAGCAGCACAAGCAATTTGAAGTTGGAGATCTTGTCCTGTTATACAACTCAAGGCTCAAATTCTTCCCTGGAAAGCTTAAATCACGACTGTCAGGTCCTTTTGTAGTCCAAAATGTCTTTTCATATGGAATAGTAGAGGTAAGTCACCCAACCCAAGGCACATTTAAGGTAAATGGACATCGTCTTAAACTTTATAACGGTGAGGATTTTAAAGACAATGGAGAGGAGCTACGGCTCCGCGAACCCACCTAACATTCCCACAAGGCAAAGTCGAGATTAGACTTTAAATAAGTGCTTCTCCGGAGGCAACCCGAGCACTAACCCCACTCAATAACTTAGTTTATTTTTCCTTTTGTTTTACAGTTTAACTGCAGGTATTCTTGGCACACATGGCCTAGCACACGGGCGTGCTTTAGGCCATGGGATCCCCACGGGCAAGAAACACGGGCATGGCCATGGTCGTGCTAAAACAGGACAAACATTTTTCCCAAGACAGGATGACACATGGGCTGCGATAAATAGCCACGGCCGTGTGCACCACACGGCTAAGGGACACGGGCGTGTCCCAGACCGTGTTGAAACTGCACTTTAATTTTCCAAATAAATCAGCAGAGACACGGGCTGTGATAAAACGCCACGGCCGTACGAGGCGGCCGTGGGAGCCATACGACCTTTAACACGGGCGTGCCCAAGGCCATGTGAGAACTTGCCCAAAGATCAAAACGTTCAACGAAGCCAAAATAGAACATGGGCTGATGCCACGGCCGTGCTTGAAGGCCGTACGCAATCCTGATTAATTGACATGGGTGTGTTGGACTTACCACGGGAGTGGGCGAAACGAAGGGAGCACCACATGGCCGTGCGATGTGGTCGTGTAGGTCACACGACCTAGACACACAGGCGTGTCCATGGGCCGTGTGCAACACTGACTTAAATCATCAGTTGATAAGCACAACTCATGAACACGGGTGTGGTATACTGAACACGGGCGTGGGAAAAGCAAACAAATGTGCACACGGCAGTGCGACACGACTGTGCGCACCACACGGCCTGAGGACACGGGCGTGCCTAAGGGACCGTGTGCGACACTAACTACGAGTTCACGAAAACCACGGGCTGAGAGCATACCACATGGGTGTGGGCCATGGCCGTGTGGTTTAAAACGGGGCCTACACGATCGTAGCCTCCTTTTATTTCTCCCTAGCCCTAATTTCTTCTCATTTCCCTTCACTATTCATCATCTTCTCCAATCAGCCACCCTCTTTCTCCTTCCTTTTCTTCACTTTTCTTTCCTTTTTCTCTTTTCCCTTCTTCTTAACACTACTTCCCTATTTTCTTTACCCCCATCCTCTTTCTCCATTTTTCTCTCCCTTCTCTCCTTTCCCCCTTCTTTTTTCCTTCCCCCTCCGACCACCATGTGCCGCCGCACGACTCTGCCAACCCCACCAATCTCGATTTCTTCCCTTGCACTTCTAACCTTTTTCTACTATTTTACTCATTTATTTTATTTAATTTGTTGACTATTATTACCTATATTTCTTTATCACTATTCTATATCATTTTTCTCTACTAATACTTTACTGTCATTTCTGATTCGTGCTTAGTTTCAATTTTTATTGATTTGCTGCTTAAGAACGTTTTGAACATTTGCTATATGCTGCATAGTTTTTTTTCTTTTTCGGGTCATTTGCTTTGATTGAGTTAATTCGTATCATGCTTATACATATTTAGTACTCCATTAGTTAGTTCTCCACTAGTCATTACGATTCTACTTCTCTCGTTTGCCTGATTATGTTGCATTTAGATGTTTGTTCTTACTCGCTTGGTTTCTATGTTGACTCAAGCCATGTATTTTTGTTTGCAAACATCATGACAAACCCACAAGGCAAGAAATTTACAGTTCCTACCTCAAAAAAGTGAAAAGGAGCGACATCTTCCTCGGGTCCCACCACCGAGATACGACTTCCATTCCTCCAATTTCCACTAGGGCCCCAAGAGGAATTATTTTAGATCCTACGTGCCCGACCCCTTGGTGTGGGGTGTTGTGTTGATTGGGCCGCACTAGAGCAGGTCCACCTAATTGATTCAGTTTAGGCCCTCTTTGCCACCACTCCGTGGGACCGCTTCTTTGATATCATTGAGCTAACGTATTTGGAGTTCACCTTAGAGCTTGGCTTGACCTTCCAGTTACAAATAGTAATGGCAGAGCATGACGACCCAGGAACAGTCCAATTCTGCCTTGGAAGTCTAGTACTGCAGCTAAGTGTTCCAGAATTTGGAGCTACCTTAGGACTCTATACAAACGAATTCATGGAGGCCGACAATTTTCCCCACCTCTACTGCCACATCCATCGTTCACCTTCATCATGTTGGATAGGCCTCATGCCTACTACAGGCATTTATGATCCTAGCCGTTCAAAGGCATTAGCTTTAGCTCTAGCTCTGCGCTATCTCCATGCCTTTTTGGCACACACATTAACAGGGAGGCGAGAGAGCACTGGCGTCGTCAACACTCACGACGCATACTTCCTGTGGAGTATGAGGCAGGGGCATATTTTTTATCTCGTATACTTCGTCGCCCTTGCCTTTCACCATCAGACAGAACGACACCGAAAGGGAGTCATCAGCATAGGCCCATATGTGACACGTCTAGTGTGATATTTTGGGCTCCTGAATATAGTGGCGCAGTCTTCATCGCTTACTCTCATTAGCCAGATGTCCCAAAAGGGAATCCAAAGTATGCTCCATATGAGAATGATTGAGCGTCGTCGTGGGTTTGAACCTCTTCAGTACCGACTTGCACGAGCTACCGATAAGGATGACGCTGAGGATATTCCTGATGATATCCCTGCATTTCAGGAGGACCCACCTTCTCAGCCGCCACCGAGTCATCGACAAGTTCATGCGGTAGCTTCACTGTCTGATGTCTCTGACCACCTTCATCGCTTTGAGCAATATTACACTCAGCGGTTCGACACCATTGAGGCAACCCTACAAAAAATTTGCCAACATTTTCGCATATCGCCTCCAACACCACCACCTCAGGATCCAGCTGTCGATGAGGACTTTTGAGTCCATTTATTTTTTGATTTATTTTTCTTTTTCTTTTTTTTTCTTTTTACATTTCTTTTTGTCTTTATTTATCATTTTCTTAAAAGACCTTTATTAGTATAATTTGAATTTCCTTTTATCTAGTTATTTCATTATTATCAACCATAATATCCCTATCGATTTAAATCCCCTAAACATTACTGATGGCATCGCAGTTTTACAAGGTTCAGTCAATGGGTGCTACTCAGGAATAAACAAACAATCTTCCATGACTGCCATGTCTTGCTCGACCATGACCATAGCCACCACGATAACTTCTTCGCTGGGCACTGTGATTGTGGAACCCAAACCTCTACCATCACCTTCACCTCTGTCTACATGTCACATACACATCACTTTCAATGTCTCTAAACCCATTTTCGCTCTTTCAAGGATTATATCCAAAAATTTAGGGTAGTTTCGCTTCTCTCACTCTTTTCTAATATTATGATTATATTACTATTATCTATCTTTGTACATTGAAGACAATGTACATCTTAATTGTGGGGAGGTTATTTATGTGATTATCAGAAAATCCTTGAATTTTTATCTCGTTCTTAAATAATTTTCTCTTATCATTATTAGAGTTAATTCGGATTGATTTATGATTTTGATTGATATGTTTTTAATTAAATCATAGGTAACCATGCATTGATTGTTTAAACTTTAAGACATTAGGGGTTCAAGCATGATAAGTTGACTTTTGAGAATTAAACCTGCCAGGTTGTTTCCCTGAATTGAGGTATTATATTGAAGTTTTGAATTTACAGGATTGGCATCAAATACCCATAATTTTCGTGAGATTTTGAGCCTTTTAGAGCATATATCTTTCTTGCTCACTAATTTTATTGGTTATGAGTGTGTCAACATTGATTTGTTATTCTAGAACTTGCATCAACTATACATGTCGAGACCACACCTTTGATTTCATATACTAAAATGATAAAGGCACTTAGGTTCTAACCCATTTACCCCATAAAAAGCCTACCCACATAATTGACCCCTAGTAAACCCCTTCGAGCCTTAACTATTGTTTCTTGATTTTCCCCTTATTATTAACCCGCGACTTAACCCTTTTTGATTCATTAAGAATTTTTCCCTTCTCATTGACTGCTTTTTATCGAGATTTGATTTGACTAGTTACCTAACTATGTTCATTCATTCCAGATGCTGAATTATTTCTTATTATGTACTTTCCATTAAGTACTTGTTTTTGTTCTTATTTAAAAAAAACGTATATTTATATTCATTCAATTACATATTGTTCTAAAGAGTTTGGATAAGTCATTATATTGAGAGAAAAGTTCACTTCATTAGTTTTGGTTAGTGTTAATTCTGGTACTTGTCTGTAATTCAGTGATTAGCTTTATTTTTTTCTAAGTTTGGTAACCTATTAAATTAATCTCGATTCTAACCCTCTTTTTCAGCCTTTATCGACACCTTTAACCCAAGCCCCATTACAACCCAGTTAAAGACCTTTTGATTTGTGCATCATCTCATTATAGTGGTGGAGATTTGATTTTCATGCAAGCCTATGGTAATAACTTTTCATGTTTGACTATTGAGTGCTTAATTGTTGAACCTTAAACACTTAGAGTGATTTGAGTGAATCTTTAGTGAGGATGTCAACCCTTGTCGATTTGGAATTAAAGGTAATTACTTAGATAAAGGGGGATACCTATGATTTCATGATTGAAATGTTCAATTTGAATTGTTTGAAAATTTAATGTTCTTTTAGTTAAGCTCTTAATGTATGATTACTTGTGAATTGTTTCGAACATTATTGATGAGAATTATAAGTTGAGAAGAATTTATTTTAATTGTGAGTTGAGGACTTTGCTTGAGGACAAGCAAATGCTTAAGTGTGGGGATATTTGATAAACCGTAATATATACATATTTTTACCCCATGCTTGGCATATTTATGGATGATTTTTCCTTGGTTTCATTGAATTCGATGCTCCTAATCTTTTAAATTCATATTTTATACATAGGCAAGCATTAGAAGGCGAAAAGAGTAAGAAACGGGCCAAAAATGGACAAAATGGGCCTAATTTAGCATGACACAAGGCCTAGGCACTTCCACACAGGTAATCCACATGCCCGTGTATCATGGCCGTGTCGACACAAAACCAAGTCAGAATTACACATGGCCTGAGCACCTTCACACGGGCGTGGCACACGACCGTGTCCCTGTCGTGCCTAGGTCTAATTCTACTCGAAAAAAGGCCAATTTTAGGCTAATTTGGGCATTCCAAAGTCTATTTAAAGACCCTAGAAGAGGATTAAAGGGAACACGCAGAGTTGAAGGTAGAAAATACTCAAGGACAGCTAACAGAATCACCTTAGAGGTAGGATCTACATCAAGACTGAAGATTTCCATCCAATTTCCTTGAAGTCTTTGGGTTTCTTTATGTTTTGTTGTTTTCCAAACTTTGAGATGTTTTCCATTATTATTATGAACTAAACTCTCTAAATGCCTAAGGGAGATAAAACCTAAGACGGATCTTATTATTATTTGAGTTATATGATAAATACTTGTTCTTATTCTTAATTGTGATAGTAACCATTGCTTTAATATTCCAATATATTAATTCAGGTTTTTTATGTGCTTATTCAGTGGAGCAAAAATCCATGTTTAAGAGTAGATTATTCATAATTAAGCGAAGTTGCATGCAATCCTAGAGATAGGACGACATAAATCTGCCAGATTATAGTCAAATCTAATAAGGGAGTCCATAGATCGAGTTAATGCAACAATAGGGGTTTTAATTAGAAAGAGATTTCGATTAATCAACCTAGAGTCAGTTGTTTTTAATCTCGAAAGAGATATTAACATAAATCAGGGATTTCTACGGATTAAGTCAAATGAATAAATCGTATAATTCAAAGGTAATAAGTGAAGTCTAGGTGGATTCTTCCTTGGGTATTGTCTTCTCCATCGATTTTCTAAAAAATATTTTCCAACTTTAATCTCTATCGCAATCCTAGTTAATTAGATAATTAGTTTTAAATAAAATATCCTCTTTATTTTTAGGCTAGATAATAAAAAGATAGTAATTACTAGTACTTTTAGTCCTCGTGGATACGATATTTTCAGTCTCACCATAACTATACTGCTGTTTGATAGGTGCGCTTGCCTTAGTCGAATTTTTAGTTAGTTTTACAACCATCAGAAGTTGCACGTTGTGGTCAAGCCACTCAATAACGTTGTGGCCAAGCCACTCAATATTGCAGTAAAACTGCCAAAGTCTTCCACCTTTCAAAATCATCCCAACCCCATGCATGTCATATGCTTTATGAACAATATTTTCAGTGGGCATGCTTAACATACAAATCAAATTTATAATTAGTACAGTGGGCATGCTTAACATGCATATCATATATCACAATTTCAATATCAGTTGCATAATTTATATATCAAGCATATCATATAAAGTCAACATATCACAAATCATGAGTATTGGAATGTAAACATATTTTCACAATCTACATTGAATCACATCAACATAATTTATACGATCACAAAATAATCAATTCGGAGTACTTACTTGAGAATCACCCTTTTTATGGGTTTAGTATCCCTTTTTGAATATTTAGTATATTCATATTATTTTGCATTATGAAGAACTCAAAAATGTTTCCATTATTAATAAATGTAAATAATTTATTTAACAATGAATCACATTCGTTTATTTAATAATAAGTTAAACCCACACCTAATCTAAGCAAATCCGATGCAAAAACTTCTTCTAACGCCCACTTTCGAATTTAATTATATCAATCTTAGATCTAAACACAAAATGAAAAACCGTCATTAAAACACCCTTAATAAATATTTTATAAACGGTTAAGCTTTGGCTTCTATGACAATACTTACTCTTGTGATATTTAAATCGAAGATATGAATCACTTTTGAAATTATTGACATTTCAAAACAACCATATTTGGTCCTTCATCAATAAAATGTTGTAGAGGAAAATAGATCCAGAAAAAGATGTCAATAACATATATATGCAATCAATGAACGAAAAAGGATGGAAGTAACATGAAAAAAATCAACTAATAACACCTTACTTACGCTTGATCTATCCGAAAATGAGTTGAATCAATCCGTTCCAATGAAATTGAGAAAGATAGATGATAGGATGAAATTTTCGGTTTGGAAATAATAAAATTCTAGTAAGGTTTTCAAAAGAATTAGTATACATAAATGTGGAGTAAAAATCACTCATTTGAGAAGTAGAGAGAAAAAATAAGGAAAATTAATCACGGTGGTGGTGCAGCGATGGTAAGGTGGTGGTGCGGTGATGGTGTGGTTAATTAATGGTGGTGGAAGGTGGAAGAGTAGTGGAGCAAAAGAGGTGAAATGGTGGCTCAAAGAAGAAGAAAATGGAAGAGAAAGGTGGAGCAAGGGAGGAGTAATGGAGGAATCAGTCGAGAGAGGAGGAGCAGAGTAACAAAATGAAAAAAAATGTGAGAATGGTGGCTATTTTGGTGGGGTGGATGTTCAAGTTAGCCAAGGAAGGAAATTGGCAAGTGGGGGGAACATATGAGCAAAATGGGGATCATAAAGGGAATAAATAGGAGTGATTTCAAGGTTGGCCTCCAATCACCTCTTCCTTCCATTTGGGACAACTTCTAGATGGATTGACCAAGTGAATGGTTGAATTTTTTTTTTAAAAAAATATGCTAAAGGGATTCAAACTTGGGCTGTGACAGCCCTAAAATGACCCTAGTCGGAAAGCGATTTCGGGACCGCTAAACCAAGTCACCAAATTATTTTAATATGATATTTATTGTCTAAAATATGTGATTATGAATGTGTGAAAGTTTTAAGCTTCGATTTAGTAAATTGCATGTGACTTTAGTCAATAGGACTTATGTGTGACACTTTTGAAATGTGATAGGTTAATCTATAAGGATCTATTAGTGCATGTAATCAAAGGGGTGGACTTGCATGTCAATTTCCCCCATTTAATTACTAGTGGCCGGCCATGACAAAGGGTGATGGGCAAAACATGTCATCAACATGTTATGTTAGTGATTTATGTAAGGAAAAATAAAATAAGGAGTATAGGTAATAAAATAATAATGCAAAGGGAGGAGTGATGAAAAAAAAAATTGTCTCATCCATGTTTCCCCCCCCCCATTGCCGTGAATTGAAGAGAGAAAACAAAAAAAAAGTGTTCATTCTTGAACATCTTTGACCGAATAGAGGAAAGAAAGGAAGGGAAAGAGCTTGGAGAAAATCAGCTATGGTGGCTTCCTAGACTAAGGTATGTTTGATGTTGTCCATGAGATTCATGCATGTTTTTAGTTGTTAGTTTGAGTTCTACCTAGCCCATGGTTTAAATCTTTGCTATAAGATGGAGATGATATTCGGCCATTGGTGTTGTCTTCTTGGTTGATGTTTGATGTTGTGGTGACGAGGCATGAAAATGAGTTAAGTTTCAGCTAAGGTGGATTTGTGTTGATGTCATTTGCATGCTAAGTGTGAAGCTTTGTAATGATACATGTGATGGCGATTGATGACTCTTGGATTTTCTTTTTGGCATTTTTGAGTTAGACATTAAGTTCTTTGTGTAACCCATGACCAAAATTGAATGGTATGGTGTCTTGATGCATTCGGCCATGGTAGAAAGTAGATGTGAAATGGTAGTAAGGTGAAGTGCAAAATGTTAGTATTTGATTACTAGTGTATATATGCGTATTAGCCGAGTTTTGAACTTGAAATAAGATGATATATAATCAATACAAGTAACCATACTTGTAGGAAGTATTAAGCATATAATCGGCCTCAACATAGACATGCATATTCGGCCATAGGAAGAAGATTAGTGTTGCATGTATTCGGTTAGAGGCAAGCATATTGATGCTTTTATCTTGGCTTAGACAATCGACTAAAGGAAGTGTGGGTTAATATGTTGAGTTGATTCATGATTTCATATGTATGTGACTTTAATGTCTAATGTATATATATATGGGCTAAGTACCTTGAGTTCCTCTTTTCGATGCTCAAATGATTAAATCAATTTATTTGTTAAATTAAGCTCAAGAGCAAAGGGGAACAAAATCCGATAAAGGGAAGGAAAAAGTGGTCGAATAGCCATCGAAATCGTTCGACAACATCCGAGGTAAGTTTTCAAGCAATGAGACTTGGTTTATGATTTGATTAAGTCATGATGTATGAGCATAACAAATATACGGTGATATGATGATTCTACTTGAATTATATGATGAGTTAATTAGTCTATACGTATGACGGGTAGCCGTAAGTGCATAGAGATCGTGTCATAAAGCAAACTAAACTATGCTGTTTGTATGTGGCTAGTGAGCCGAAAATGGGAGTGCTTAATACGTGACTTGTGTTTGAACTCTAATTATGAAAATGAGATATAAACGTGTCATGATTTATTGATATGTGCATGAATATTCGGATGATAACCGGGCAAAGTCCCGAAGGCATTTGCGCTAGTTACTAGTTCCGGGCTAAGTCCCGAAGGCATTTGTGCGAGTTATTACATCCGGGCTAAGTCCCGAAGGCATTTGTGCGAGTTATTACATCCGGGCTAAGTCCTGAAGGCATTTGTGCGAGCTACTATATCCGGGCTAAGTCCCGAAGGCATTGGTGCGAGTTACTATATTCGGGCTATGTCCCGAAGGCATTGAGCGAGTAGCTATATCCGGTTAAATCCCGAAGGTACTTGGCTTGGGAATGAGCGACCTTGCTGTAATAGTTTCAATTAATATGCTCGTAAAATCCCAGCAATGAGGTATGTCTCGTATATGCATTGATTTAGTTGATCCCTTACAAATAGTATTCGCTCAGTCGATAAATGAGCTACCGGCCTTTGGCTAAGTTGATCTTTTTTGTATGAATATAAGGGTTGGTAATGTGAAGTAAGTATGATATTGAGAATTTGTGCATATGAAATTATCCGTTTAGTCATATGAATGTTACACTTTAGTTGTGTCAAATTTTATGGCTCAAAACTTACTAAGCATTAAATGCTTACTCCATTTCTTTGAATCTCTGTTTTATAGATTTTGGTTCGTCAGCTATCGGACTCGGGATTGTCGATGTCGAAGTCGTCCACACTATCAAACCCCCTTTTGGTACACTTTTGGTTGAACTTTGAAATGGCATGTATAGGACTACCCTTTTTGTTGTGGGTCATGTACCCTTCGATTTTGTATAAATTTGGATAGCCATGCGAAAATGGCTGATATATATTTTTGAGCATAATGTTATAATCATTTTGTATGTATATGGTTATTGAGAGGTGTGGATATGCTTGCCAATGATTGGCCATTGGAATGGTTAATCACGATCATACTTTGTGCTATATATGCTAAAGGGTTAGTTGAATCATGGAAACTGTGTAATAGGTAAAGTCTACCCTAAAGGCAGATGCTGACAGCAGCAGTGGTGTGAATTTGAAAGATAACTAAAAATAGTAAGAATAGAGTTAAATAGTGAATAAATTATGTAATCGAACCTTGATGAATCTACTTTCATATGGAAGAAACGAAACGGTCATATGAGTCTGATTTTAAGAGATATTTAAGTTTTCGTGGAACAGGGCCAGAGCGATTTCTGGATCCCCTAATCTGACTTTGGAAATTCATTATAAATTAACCAGAGATAATTAGAAGTCATTCCATATATTTATAGATTCCTTTTCGAGTCTAGTTTCTATAGAAACAAACGACATCAGTATTGAAGCCCTGTATAGGGAGATATCCAAGTCGTAATGCATGAAGGTCAGAATAGTCGAACCCTGTAACAGGGGAGACTTTAACTGATAAACTGTACTAATTGGCTCGACCAAAAATTCTAGAAAAAAATTTGTGGATGGATATATGAGTCTAGTTTCAGGAAAAAATTACGAAACTGATTTTTGAGTTTTGGAACTCAAGATATGATTTTTAAGGTGACAGTGACCCAGTTAGTCAGCTGTCTAGAAATTTTTAAAATGGACTGTGAAAATAAATGAATTTAGTCTGTGAACCCCTCGTGTCCGACTCCGGTAACGGTCTCGGGTACGGGGTTTTACAATTAAATTGGTATCAGAGCTACGGTTTAGTCGATTCTAGGACTACCGTAATATGTTTGGGTCTAGCTATACATGCCATTATGTGATTATTTGATAGTGTGGTGATTTCTGACATTTGCAAATGTGTTTACTTATAGTAATGGATCCCGATCCCGACTGAGCGGTAGCTGATGATCTTGAGAGTGTAGCGCCTGCTCCCGCACAAGGGACAGCGCCGGCGGACTCTCAACCGATTGCTAGTAATCCGAATGATGAAGCTAGACAAGCTTTTTATAGCGTGATGAATGATTGGTTCAACCAATACATTCGAACTAATACGGCTGTTCCACAACCTCCATTCCCGACAAACTCAACCCCCGCACCTACGATACCTCTGGTAGCTGACCAAATAAGGTCAAATAAGCCCCCAGTTGACAGAATCTGAAAGCATGGGGCTACTGAATTTAAAGCTATGGACAGCGATGATGCCGAGCAAGCTGAATTTTGGTTGGACAACACTATTCGGGTACTCGACGAGCTATCTTGCACACCCGATGAGTGCCTAAAGTGTACTATCTCCTTGCTACGTGATTCTGCCTACTATTGGTGGAATACGTTGACTTCTGTTGTGCCCAGAGAGCAAGTAACTTGGGAGTTTTTCCAAACTGAGTTTCGAAAGAAGTATATCAGTCAGAGATTCATTGACCAAAAACGGAAGGAATTTCTTGAACTCAAACAAGGTTCCATGTCAGTTACCGACTATGAACGAAAATTTGTGAGGCTTAGCCGGTACGCGCGAGAATGCATTTCTTTAGAAGCTGTGATGTGTAAACGTTTTGAAGATGGACTGAATGATGATATAAAGCTGTATGTTGGCATTTTAGAAATCCGAGAATTTGTGGTACTTGTCGAGCGAGCTTGCAAAGCCGAGGAGCTCAGTAAGGAGAAAAGGAAAGCCGATGTGGGAGCAAAGGAGTTTCGTAAGAGATCTTCAGGAAAGCCCTTTCAACAGTCATCGAAGAAATTTAGAGATGACTTAGGCCGGTCTAGGGACACTTCGGGTTTTTCTAGACGAGACCGTGATCGACCCCCTGTGAGTGCACGAGTCACTTCGGTCGCCAGTGTTGGGAATGACCGTCGAGACAGAACGGAGTGTCAGTATTGTGGTAAATGGCACTCGGGGAGTTGTTCCATGACCACTCCTGTTACAAGTGCGGATCAGTTGACCACTTCATTAAAGATTGCCCGAGGTTGTCTGAACAGAATGTAAATCAAAGTGGGAAACCGGGTGCTACCACTGCTCGAGGTAGACCATCTAGAAATACGGGCAATGCTAGTGGTGGTCAGAGAGGATCTAGAGATGCTACGACCAGATCTGAGGCTCGTGCTCCTGCTAGGGCTTATGCTATACGCGCACGCGAGGATGCTTCCTCGCCAGATGTTATTACCGGTACTTTTACTCTCTTTAATACTAATGTGATTGCTTTGATTGACCCTAGTTTTACTCATTCTTATATATGTGAAACCTTAGCATCCAGTAAGACTTTACCTATTGAGTCTACTGAGTTCGTAATTCGGGTGTCAAATCCCTTGGGTCGTTACGTGCTTGTCGACAAAGTGTGTAAGAAATGTCCCCTAGTAATTCGAGGTTCCTGTTTTCCGGCGGACTTGATGGTTTTGCCGTTTGATGAATTTGATGTTATCCTCGGTTTAGATTGGTTGACCGTGCATGATGCGGTTGTGAATTGCAAAAGCAAGACTATTGATTTGAGGTGCGCAAATAACGAGATAATCCGAGTTGAGTCTACGGACTTAAAGGGGTTGCCAGCTGTAATATCATCAATGTTGGCCCAGAAATATGTAAGAAAGGGGTGTGAAGCATACCTTGCATATGTACTTGATGACAAAGAGTTAGAAAAGAAACCCGAATCTGTGCCGGTGGTTCGTGAATACCCGGATGTTTTTCCCGAGGAATTACCGGGTTTACCACCTGTTCGGGAGGTAGAGTTTGGTATTGAGCTTGTACCTGGGACTACGTCGATTTCGATAGCTCCGTATCGTATGGCACCAACCGAGTTAAAAGAGTTGAAAGCTCAGTTGCAAGAATTGACGGATAGAGGTTTCGCTCGACCAAGTTTCTCACCTTGGGGTGCACCAGTATTGTTTGTGAAAAAGAAGGACGGAACCATGAGGTTGTGCATCGACTATCGTCAGCTGAATAAGGTGACAATAAAGAATAAATATCCGATGCCACGTATTGACGATTTGTTTGATCAACTAAAGGGAGCCTCAGTGTTTTCAAAGATAGATTTGAGATCGTTTTATTACCAGTTGCGAATTCGAGATTCGGATATACCTAAAACTGCTTTCAGAACGAGATACGGTCACTATGAGTTCTTAGTGATGCCGTTTGGGCTCACTAATGCCCCTACGGTATTTATGGATTTGATGAATCGGATATTCAGACCGTATTTGGATCGGTTTGTAGTCGTGTTTATCGATGATATTTTGGTTTATTCGAGAAAGGAAACCGATCATGCTGAACACCTGGGATTAGTGTTGCAAATTTTACGGGATAAGAAGTTATATGCTAAGTTCAGTAAGTGTGAGTTCTGGTTAAGAGAGGTTAGCTTCTTGGGTCATGTGGTATCCGCATCGGGTATTCGAGTTGACCCGAGCAAAATTTCAGCCATACTTAACTAGAAGCCTCCGAGAAATATTACTGAGGTTCGGAGCTTCTTGGGACTTGTCGGTTACTACCGACGGTTTGTGAAAGGTTTCTCGATGATAGCCACACCAATGACGAAACTACTTCAGAAGGATGTTAAGTTTGAATGGACAGAAAAGTGTCAGAAAAGTTTCGAACAATTGAAAACTCACTTGACGGAAGCTCCAGTACTAGTGCAGCCCGAATCAGGCAAGGAGTTCGTCATTTATAGTGATGCATCCCTACTTGGGTTGGGTTGCGTATTGATGCAAGAAGGTCGAGTTGTGGCCTATGCGTCGAGACAATTAAAGCCACATGAGAAAAATTATCCGACCCATGATCTCGAACTAGCTGCCATCGTATTCGCTTTGAAAATATGGCGACACTACTTATTTGATGAGAAGTGCCATGTATATTCGGATCATAAAAGTCTCAAATATTTGATGACTCAAAGAGACTTGAATCTGCGACAAAGACGTTGGCTCAAGTTGTTAAAAGATTATGAGCTTGTCATTGACTATCACCCGGGAAAGGCTAATGTGGTTGCTGATGCCTTAAGTCGTAAATCACTGTTTGCTTTACGAGCAATGAATGTACACTTGTCTGTTCTATCCGACAATGTGTTAGTGGCAGAATTAAAGGCCAAACCATTATTGATTCATCAAATTCGTGAAGCCCAGAAAGTCGATGATGAATTGGCTGCAAAAACGGGCTGAATGTGTTCCGAATATGGAATCAGAGTTTCAAATTGATGATGACGATTGTTTGAGGTTCAGAAGTCGGTTGTGTGTTCCAAGAAATTCAGGACTCATTTCGATGATTCTGAACGAAGCTCATTGTAGCCGAATGTCAATTCACCCGGGGAGTACGAAAATGTACAACGATCTGAGACGTCAGTTTTGGTGGCATGGTATGAAATGAGACATTTCCGATTTTACTTCGAAGTGTTTAATATGTCAGCAAGTGAAGGCGGAACATTAAGTGCCTACGGGTTTACTTCAGCCGATCATGATACCTGAATGGAAATGGGATCGAGTCACGATGGATTTTGTATCTGGGTTGCCATTGTCAGCAAGTAAGAAAGATGCGATTTGGGTTGTTGTTGATAGACTGACTAAGTCGGCTCACTTTATCCCCGTACGCACGGATTTTTCAATGGATAAACTAGCTGAATTGTATGTTTCTCAGATTGTGAGATTACACGGGATACCTACTTCTATTGTGTCGGATAGAGATCCGAGATTCACCTCACGATTTTGGAAGAAATTGCAAGAAGCTTTGGGTACCAAGTTGCATTTTAGCACCGCTTTTCACCCCCAAACCGATGGTCAATCCGAACGGATAATTCAGATACTTGAGGATATGTTGAGATGTTGCATCCTCGAGTTTAGTGGTTCATGGGAGCAGTATTTACCTTTGATTGAATTCGCTTACAACAACAGTTTTCAATCAAGTATTAAGATGGCACCTTACGAGGCTTTGTACGATCGTAAATGCCGTACACCATTGTTTTGGACCAAGCTCGGTGAAAGTAAAATTTTCGGAGTTGATTTGATTAAAGATGCTGACCAGAAAGTAAAAGTAATCCGTGAAAGTCTGAAGGCAACCACAGATCGTCAGAAATCGTATGCGGATTTGAAACGAAAAGACATTGAATATCAGGTGGGAGATAAAGTGTTTCTTAAAGTTTCGCCTTGGAAAAAGATACTCAGATTTGGCCGTAAGGGCAAGTTGAGTCAGAGATTCATTGGGCCGTACGAAATCTCCGAACGAGTTGGTCCAGTTGCGTATAGATTGATTTTGCCCCCTGAACTTGAAAGGATTCACGACGTCTTTCATGTTTCGATGCTTCGACGTTATAGATCTAATCCGTCACACGTAATTAATCCATCAGAGGTTGAAATTCAATCCGACATGAGTTATGAAGAAGAGCCGATTTGTATCCTAGCTCGTGAAGTGAAAGAGTTACGAAACAAAAAGGTTCCTTTAGTAAAAGTGTTATGGCTCAAACACGGGATAGAAAAAGCTACTTGGGAACCCGAGAACTCTATGAAAGAGCAATACCCAAACCTATTTACCGGTAAGATTTTTGGGGACGAAAATTTCTTAAGTGGGGGAGAGTTGTGGCAGCCCTAAAGTGACCCTAGTCGGAAAGCGGTTTCGGGACCGCTAAACTGAGTCACCAAATTATTTTAATATGATATTTATTGTCTAAAATATGTGATTATGAATGTGTGAAAGTTTTAAGCTTCGATTTAGTAAATTGCATGTGAATTTAGTCAATAGGACTTATGTGTGACACTTTTGAAATGTGATAGGTTAATCTATAAGGATCTATTAGTGCATGTAATCAAAGGGGTGGACTTGCATGTCAATTTCCCCCATTTAATTATTAGTGGCCGGCCATGACAAAGGGTGATGGGCAAAACATGTCATAAACATGTTATGTTAGTGATTTATGTTAGGAAAAATAAAATAAGGAGTATGGGTAATAAAATAATAATGCAAAGGGAGGAGTGATGAAAAAAAAATTTGTCTCATCCATGTTTCCCCCCCCCCATTGCCGTGAATTGAAGAAAGAAAACAAAAAAAAAAGTGTTCATTCTTGAACATCTTTGACCGAATAGAGGAAAGAAAGGAAGGGAAAGAGCTTGGAGAAAATCGGCTATGGTGGTTTGCTAGACTAAGGTATGTTTGATGTTGTCCATGAGATTCATGCATGTTTTTAGTTGTTAGTTTGAGTTCTACCTAGCCCATGGTTTAAATCTTTGCTATAAGATGGAGATGATATTCGGCCATGGGTGTTGTCTTCTTGGTTGATGTTTGATGTTGTGGTGACGAGGCATGAAGATGAGTTAAGTTTCGGCTAAGGTGGATTTGTGTTGATGTCATTTGCATGCTAAGTGTGAAGCTTTGTAATGATACATGTGATGGCGATTGATGACTCTTGGATTTTCTTTTTGGCATTTTTGAGTTAGACATTAAGTTCTTTGTGTAACCCATGACCAAAATTGAATGGTATGGTGTCTTGATGCATTCGGCCATGGTAAAAAGTAGATGTGAAATGGTAGTAAGGTGAAGTGCAAAATGTTAGTATTTGATTACTACTGTATATATGCGTATTAGCCGAGTTTTGAACTTGAAATAAGATGATATATAATCAATACATGTAACCATACTTGTAGGAAGTATTAAGCATATAATCGGCCTCAACATAGACATGCATATTCGGCCATAGGAAGAAGATTAGTGTTGCATGTATTCGGTTAGAGGCAAGCATATTGATGCTTTTATCTTGGCTTAGACAATCGGCTAAAAGGAAGTGTGGGTTAATATGTTGAGTTGATTCATGATTTCATATGTATGTGACTTTAATGTCTAATGTATATATATATGGGCTAAGTACCTTGAGTTCCTCTTTTCGATGCTCAAATGATTAAATCAATTTATTTGTTAATTAAGCTCAAGAGCAAAGGGGAACAAAATCCGATAAAGGGAAGGAAAAAGTGGTCGAATAGCCATCGAAATCGTTCGACAACATCCGAGGTAAGTTTTCAAGCAATGAGACTTAGTTTATGATTTGATTAAGTCATGATGTATGAGCATAACAAATATACGGTGATATGATGATTCTACTTGAATTATATGATGAGTTAATTAGTCTATACGTATGACGGGTAGCCGTATGTGCATAGAGATCGTGTCATAAAGCAAACTAAACTATGCTGTTTGTATGTGGCTAGTGAGCCGAAAATGGGAGTGCTTAATACGTGACTTGTGTTTGAACTCTAATTATGAAAATGAGATATAAACGTGTCATGATTTATTGATATGTGCATGAATATTCGGATGATAACCGGGCTAAGTCCCGAAGGCATTTGCGCTAGTGACTAGTTCCGGGCTAAGTCCCCAAGGCTTTTGTGCGAGTTATTACATCCAGGCTAAGTCCCGAAGGCATTTGTGCGAGTTATTACATCCGGGCTAAGTCCCGAAGGCATTTGTGCGAGCTACTATATCCGGGCTAAGTCCCGAAGGCATTGGTGCGAGTTACTATATCCGGGCTATGTCCCGAAGGCATTGAGCGAGTAGCTATATCCGGTTAAATCCCGAAGGTACTTGGCTTGGGAATGAGCGACCTTGCTGTAATAGTTTCAATTAATATGCTCGTAAAATCCCAGCAATGAGGTATGTCTCGTATATGCATTGATTTAGTTGATCCCTTACAAATAATATTCGCTAAGTCGATAAATGAGCTACCGGCCTTTGGCTAAGTTGATCTTTTGTGTATGAATATAAGGGTTGGTAATGTGAAGTAAGTATGATATTGAGAATTTGTGCATATGAAATTATCCGTTTAGCCATATGAATGTTACACTTTAGTTGTGTCAAATTTTATGGCTCAAAACTTACTAAGCATTAAATGCTTACTCCATTTCTTTGAATCTCTGTTTTATAGATTTTGGTTCGTCAGCTATCGGACTCGGGATTGTCGAAGTCGAAGTCGTCCACACTATCAAACCCCCTTTTGGTACACTTTTGGTTGAACTTTGAAATGGCATGTATAGGACTACCCTTTTTGTTGTGGGTCATGTACCCTTCGGTTTTGTATAAATTTGGATAGCCATGCGAAAATGGCTTATATATATTTTTGAGCATAATGTTATAATAATTTTGTATGTATATGGTTATTGAGAGGTGTGGATATGCTTGCCAATGATTGGCCATTGGAATGGTTAATCACGATCATACTTTGTGCGATATATGCTAAAGGGTTAGTTGAATCATGGAAACTGTGTAATAGGTAAAGTCTACCCTAAAGGCAGATGCTGACAGCAGCAGTGGTGTGAATTTGAAAGATCACTAAAAATAGTAAGAATGGAGTTAAATAGTGAATAAATTATGTAATCGAACCTTGATGAATCTACTTTCATATGGAAGAAACGAAACGGTCATATGAGTCAGATTTTAAGAGATATTTAAGTTTTCGTGGAACAGGGCCAGAGCGATTTCTGGATCCCCTAATCTGACTTTGGAAATTCATTATAAATTAACCAGAGATAATTAGAAGTCATGCCATATATTTATAGATTCCTTTTCGAGTCTAGTTTCTATAGAAACAAACGGCATCAGTATTGAAGCCCTGTACAGGGAGATATCCAAGTCGTAATGCATGAAGGTCAGAATAGTCGAACCCTGTAATAGGGGAGACTTTAACTGATAAACTGTACTAATTGGCTCGACCAAAAATTCTAGAAAAAATTTGTGGATGGATATATGAGTCTAGTTTCAGGGAAAAATTACGAAACTAATTTTCGAGTTTTGGAACTCAAGATATGATTTTTAAGGTGACAGTGACGCAGTTAGTCAGCTGTCTGGAAATTTTTAAAATGGACTGTGAAAATAAGTGAATTTAGTCTGTGAACCCCTCGTGTCAGACTCCGGTAACGGTCTCGGGTACGGGGTGTTACATGGGCTACTTGAAAAACTCCACACAACTCCTTAGTACTTAACCACTAGGCTAATTCACTTGCTTTTTAACATTCCTACAACATTTATTTATAAAATGGAGCATGACACTAACTAGAGTTTAAAACAAAATTACACCAAATAGAAAATAATGTGAGGGAAGGGATTCGAACTCGAGTATTCAAGGATAGCTCCACCATTACTAAATCATTAGACTTGATACTTATATATTGGCAAATGTGCCAAGGTCATCTTAAAAAATTTTGGGCGTGACCACTCTCAGTTTATTAACCCAAATTCTACTAACCATTTTTTGGGATGTGACAATCCGGGTTGGATAGTGTGAGCCCTGAGCTGATCCGATCGACATGTTCCACAATAAGACCTAAACAGAGATAGAAAAACAAAACAGAATAAGCATTACTAATGCTTAGTAATTCTGTATGAAATTTACTTAACTTGCCTTGACATTAAATTAACTTAAACAAATAAAACACGTTGGTATTCAACCTATCATCCCTTGACATCCTTACGATTTCATATACATTTAAACAAAACAACCAATAAGTTAGTTTGTTTACACATCAAACACTTGTAATACGAATCACATGTACTTCACTAATATCTCAATTCATAAGCATATAATTAAATTCATGTTCAGATTACATTCAAATCATGCTCTATTTACAACATAACCATTTAACTCATATTCGATCTTTTGACCATTTATAACTCAAGTCATTTTGTTCCATTATCGTTCACATCTTAAACAAAATAACTCACTTCAGTTCATATTTAAACAAATGAACTAGCTACTATATAGATCCGTGCTATTAAAATTTCACAACAACAACTATATCTTGTATTTTTCCAAAGATGGTGATATGACGTCTAAGCCTAAGGATATGACCTTTTAAGACAATCGGATAAAAAATGAGTTTGAAACCCCATGTGCACTCAACGAAGGTGAGCTTGCAAAGGTTCGCCATGGCATTGAACGTGATTAAAGATTCACATGTTCGCCCGGTGTGAATATATGCATGGCATGAGATTCATCCATTAATGACATGTCAAAATTGAATCAAATCAAAATTTCAAATATAAAATTGCACTAAATCATAATTCATGTATAACATTACACATTTGATCAAAGTTCATGTATATTTTTTATATTTATCTTTTCTTTTAAGAAATGAATTATTTTATAGAATATTTATATAAAAAAATAAATGATATAATTACTTATATTTTTTTCTATAAATATAGGAATTTTGGTATTTTCGAATTTTCATGGTCCCATTTAATTCATGAAACCAAATTAAATATTTTTTATTATTATAGGAAAGATTAAACTTGTATCAAAATATTTCGGAAGGTTAATATAATAATGGCAATGAAAGGGGTTGAAGGAAGGATTGCCCCATCCGACGTTTACACTTTACATGGATGTTTTTCCTAGGGGTTTTTAGGAAACGTTTGCATGGTGCGGAGGTGCATTTGGTCTGTTCGATTATTTTAAGGCAACATCGAAATTTTTATATTAACCGAAATCGATTTGATTAGAATTTCATTTTGTTTTATCTATAATTTTGTTGAAGCCAGCAATCAAAATTCCAGGTTGCAGTTTTTTCATTCATCATCCCCACTGAACTTCAAAAGAAATAGGAAAGCGTACAGTAAATAATTCATTAAAAGAAAAAATCAATGAGGTTTTGATTACCGGCCTTGGGTTTGGATACTTCAACAAAAATCTTTGGAGTTAACATATGTTCGTTAATTCTTATGGAATATATGCTAAAAAAAACAAGATGCAAAGTAATTTTAAAAATTAAGAAAGGCGAAGCAGAAAGAAGAAATTACAACCAAGGTAATAAGTCCGAAAAGACAAAAAAAAAAAAAAAAACTAAAGTGCAGCATATGTTGCCAGCTTCAGTTTCGAGCGGATGACAAAAGAGAAGCATAACTTAAAACCCCATCCGCAGTTAATCAACTAAAGGGGCAACTCTGTCTATAATGAAAATGCTATCAACCTTGTCTGCTTCGTTTAAGCTACAACTTCAACTTCTCACCCTACTTTTAAACCCTGGCCCTCTTGCTACTGCAACTTGGGCATTTATACTGCTTGATATGCTCTGCCTTTGCAGGTGTAATCTTCACACATTTCCCATGGAACCATCTCTCGCAGATATCACAGCAAATCCAGAATTCATCTGTGCCATAGCTATCCCCACATGCCCCACAAGTCGCACCCTGTTCATCATCTTCCTCATCTTCCCCACTTTCATCCTCATCCTTAGATGCAGACATCTTTACCACCTTACTCTCCGATTCAGATTGACATGACTGCCAACAGCAAGCATATGAAGCCATGAAGGTGACATCAATTAAGAGAAGCACATATAAAGGGGATGAAAACACCACTGAGAAAAACATCAAGTTTCAATTTTGGAACTTTGTACCACTTTAGCACTTGATTTGCTTTTGCCACTGCTGTTGTGATTAGCATGTTGGTCCGTTGGTTGTTTGACATTGCCTGTCACAACTTCAAAAATGGTCGGAAGTTCGTTTATCATCCGAAAAAGCCTTTTCCTGCAAAAAGAAGATAAAAAACCAAATCTATTTACAACAATATTAGCAATATCAAATCAACTAAGTCACCAGACAATGTAATGCCAGGGCCTATTGGGCAAGTTGCATACACATCATTCAAGTACGATATAGGAAAACTCTGTCAGGAAGAATCCACCGCCTACCACCTCACAAACACATAAACATAAATAAGCGCCTTAGGGCCTGGAAGCATGCATGAGTTCATGGAGGCAGGTAATATACGCATGCATCACTGATACCGAGGCTAGGGGAAAGGTACTTTTAATTAATAACTAGTCAACAATACATTTTATTTATTGATACAAATAAGAATCTATGAAAAAATCAACCAAACTTTATCCCACACTTAACACTTAAGAAATCAATGTGGAAAATATTAATATATATATCATGAATTTGTGAATATGAAGGAGATATGCTTTTTACTATTTTAGAATTCAAGGAGGGGATTATACTCAAGATCTCATTTTGCAGTTCCGTTGGCCTAAAAGTTCCATGAAAACCATATGGAACTCTAAATGGCAAGGTGATTCTGGCTACAGGTTTACTCTAAAACTCTTTGCTTCAATTATAAGAACCTGTTTGCAATAAAAGAGGAAAAATGAATATATTTAGCGTCTTAAAATCAACAGTTAATTGTATCAGATGTCACTGAATTATGGATCGAATTCTAAATTGGTCCATACTTGGAAACATTTCAATTGATTTCCCTACACATTACACAAAACCATCTATGATGGTGCTACATTCTGCAATATTTGTCACTAAAACATTAGTTAAGTGGAGGACAGTAAAATATTTCTTGTTGATTAATGGTTAGTGTAGAGCCATGTAGAGGAAAAATCAGAAACCTGCTAAGATTCCTAAAAAACTGACCATCTTAATCTTGACAAGGAGCTTAGACGTATCATCCCAGCTATATGGAATACATAAATATTTCCATCAGCTTCACAGCGGCAAATATGTTTCAAGAGAATATCCTATAGATTCAATGCAATTCTTACTCAGAACCAATGCCAATCCTTAAAAGTACAACCAAATTATCTTTCTTTTAATCCAATATGTGGATTGCCTTGAAAATATCAACCCTGAGTTTTTTGCAGCACATCCTCCAAAAATAACTCTAAAATTGACAAAGCCAACCACGATATGAGAATAGTTGGAGCAATTCTTCAAGGTTTAGTGAACACGGATCAACATTGGTGGTCATACTCATCAAAATAAGACACAAGTCCGGAGGCCAAGGAAGACGATCATGTGAAATTATTAACAAAAATTCCTCATTCATGCCTCTTTCATGAATTTCATTCACTAGCACTTGACTCGCACCAATTAGATATGGGTTTCAAACAAAGTGTCCAAGTAGCATGCCAATAGTGCAAAGCAAGAATTGTGTTTAAGCAAAGCACTTTGACTCCAGCTGAATCTAATAACCCATTACTTCACAAAAGTTCTGTCCCTATTCCAAGGATATTCTAGCACAACCTGATTTTCCTGAAAGCATTAGAACTTAAATTTCAACAGCAACTTTCAAAAACTTAGCCTCCATATTGAGTGTAGGTTCTGAAAAACTACATCAAATCCTTTTACTCCAAAATCATCACTTGACATTGTTTCCCTTGAAATATACAAAGGATTTCCCACTCGCCACCAATCTCTTTGTCTTCTGAGGTTGTGTCTGTCACTCTACAAGGAACTGAAGACTCCCTCAACTAAATACACATCAATTTCTTCACTTTCTTCATGATACTCATCATAAATAGGTTCTAACATATCACTTGTGCTCTTCCATCTCGGTAAAGTTCACACTTTGTTTAGGACAAGAAAAAAAAAACCATAGCCTTTCTTACCACAAGTAAAACAACGAATCTGAGAATTACTGCCAGGCTTGGAAACATTCTGTCCGGCTCTATTTTCAACCACAAATCTCACCAAAGCCTTCCCCTTCTCACTCCTCTCAATATTTCCCATATTCCCTCCACCACAATTATTTAAAAAGGAAGTCTCACAGTTTTTAGAGTTTGGTCAGTTTTAACACTTCAAACAACTCCAGCCCCCTTTGTGCTACTCCAATCCTTCTATAATTGGCTTTCTTGCACCGTATCACCATACATACTTTTCAACCTTTAAAGCATTTTGAAGTGCCTTCAAACTTGAATATAATAACCATTCCGACCTCATTCCTAATATATTGGTTTAACCTTGGTAGAAAACGAGATGTCATCTGTTCGTTACTCTCATTCAACCAAACTCAAACAGGGAAATTGTTAGGTTCAGAAATGTACACAGACAATCCCTTCTGCCTTAATGAGTGGAGCTCCTCAAAAAACTCTATTGCATAATCAGCTGGTAGGAATTGCTTGCGCAATTTCGCTTCAGTGTGGTTCCCATGTGCTGATTTTGGGCTTACATGGGCATGTTTCATGCGCAGATCGTGACACATGCATGTTGCTCTTCAACTCTCTTCCACCATTGGAACGCAGTGCCTTTCAATTTTAGTTTCACAAACAGTAGTTTCTTAGCCTCCACTATAGGTTTCAACTCAAAATAATTCTCCAAACTAGCTTCCCAATCCAGGTAATCTTCTACATGCATCTTACCATGAAAATCAACCTCAGTCTTAATTCTGCCCCCATTTATTTCAAGGGCATGCACCAACCACTCCTCCAATCAACCTTGTTTGCACAATTTGCAAGACCAGCATCGTGAAAGAGGTTTTCGTCCTCACCAAAATCAAATTCACCAACAAGACTATCTTCCAGTAAGTTAAACAAGTTTTGGGCACCTTCAAGAATCTCTCCATTTGGGCTCTCACTAGTTCCTATCACAGACTAACATATAATGCACACAAAAATCTTTATTCACACATTGTATCACAGCCAATTATGTTTCTTAACTCTGATTTTCTCTTCATTGACCTCTACCACATCCAAGCATCGTAGCAAACCAAAATATAAACCTAGGAGCTAATTAGGCTCTGATGCCAAAAAATTGGCATAGTTTATGGAGAAAAACAACAGCAAACACTGAAAAACAATTGAGATAGATGTTGGAACTCTTGAAAACGTAGGGTTATAAAACCTTTAGTTCATGTCTATTAATTCAAAGAAAATGAAAATAATGTTGTAGCCATGATGTTTTACAACTTATTTACACTAGGGTTACAATGAAGCTTTAAAACTACCCCTAGATTTAAACCTTAAAACTTATAATCCTATCCCTAAATTTAAACCTTGAAGATAACTTATAATCCTAGACATCTGTATAGATAGTTAATATTTAATAAATATAACTAAAATAATGAAATAAAATATTACTAGTAGCTCCTGTGTCACACTAGTTCTCTTTAACTGGAAATTAATGGGTAAATCACTCTATGGGTTTGTATATATTTTGGAGCACACTCCAATCTCTATTTCATTTCAAGAGAATGCAAGCCTTTATTGAGCATTATGTAATACTAGTCAAGTGGTGAAATGGAATAGAACTCCTCATCTAGCATTTTTGGCTTCCAGAGTCCACTCTGGTACTGCCACTCAAGATCCAAACTGCACTCTCAAACATGATCTTTATAAAAAGTAAACAGGACAATGACCTGCTCAGGTGTTTGAGGATAAGGCTAGATAACTATTGCATGTTAGTAAGAAGTGCCAGAATATCTCCCAATACACCTATTTTCCAAATTTAAAACAAACAAGTATGCAAAATTAAAGATAGAACGAAGATTAAACAAACTTCTCACAACTTTATATATCAACTATTACTTAATCCTTCATAAACTTTGTGCTTTTAAAAGTTGACCAGTCAGATTGGTAACTTGTGAAGTAAATCTGAAACAAACTGATTTGAACAGAACTTGGGTACTAGATTCCTAGAGAGTACATGAAAGAGAATAATGCAGTTAGCAGTAATTTTAAAAGTGAATCATGATACTGCAGCAATTGAGCTTTCCAAACAGAAACTCAATGCTCCAATAGCTGACAAAGAAAAAGCAAACATACCTCTCATTCTTGCCAAATGAAAATCGTGCACCAAAATAGAAAGCAACAGCAAGCAACCACGAATCACTATGAACTGCTACTAACGATAGCCAGTCCTTCTCCTGCATCCCATCCCTAGCAAAGTTTATGCCCAGTGCAGGCTCTGGAAGCTCAGGAGGCACCTCCTCAACAGGCAAGTTAACTTCCCATGTCTCATTTGGAAGTCCATAAAGGCATAAGTTCTCCTTCTCTGCAATTAAATTCAATACAATCAGAAAAGAAATGTAAAAGCAGAAGTATAACACCGCTAAAATGAATCACAACATACAGAATGTTAATAACTTTTTAAGTTGTTAAATTGCATCAGGGTGAAAACATTCAGTGATAAACAAGATTTCCAGTATATAAATAAATATAAGCAGGTAGAAATTTTTGAAAAAGAAAAAATGAAATCACAACAGCAACAAGCACCACATTTCAGTAGTGATTGTCTAGTACCATAAGAAATCAAACTATTCCTACAAATTAAAATTTAAGAATAAATCCAGGAAATTGTGTCTATTATTAGTTTCAAGTTGACTAAGCAGCATTTTAAAGTTAAGAGTAATTTTTGAGTTCAAATGAAGAAAAAGAAAACATTCCATTTCCACTCTATGTTCAGTAAGATAAATTCGTTAAAGAATAATATGACTATGACAGAACTCAGGCAATTCTGAAATCACGAAGGAAACTATAAATGAAGACACGACAAGTAGCCTTCTGCATGAACAGTGATGACATAAAACAAAGAAAACCATATTACTACATGTTCATTTCAGTCTCCCTTTTAGTTCCAATTGTATGATATCAAACTCAAGTTAGATTAACAAGGAGTTCCTGCCACTTATTAATGAACCTAGACTTTGAAGGTTTAGACCAGGGATACACATTAACAAACATGTAGAGAATATGCAAAACAACAGAAAAAGTAATCATAATATCACCAGAATTTAAATATTAATATTAATATTAACAACAAACAGACCAAAACTCATAAATGAAATAAAAAGAAAAGTACATTTCTGAGGAAACAAAAAAAATAATTGCAAAACTTCAGCCAGTTGAGGCAGTAACATGGGGGCAGGTCAATTAGTAGTAAATAAATCATAATCTCGAATATTGTGAAAAGGAAAAGATTAACGAAAAAAACAGGTTTAGGCAATTTCGACGAACATGTTACTTTACAGCTTCCATATCCAGGCTTCAATTTTTTTTCAACGCTGAGAATGGACACTTGCCAGAGTGGTTAACTAGCAAAACAGTCACTCTATCAAAACCAAAAACAAAAGACAGCTCATTTGCAAGAAAAGTAAAGCATCAATATAACTCCTTGCAGGCGAAGCAAGTAGAGTGTAGGAAATGCATCAAGACTTGATGCCATCAACAATAATAAAAGGGGCTGATATGATAAATAATCTGTGAGGACTAAAACAATAAAAGAAAAAGAGGAGGGGGGGTGATAAAACGACATGGCCTCCCATGATTGAAGTGAATTGAATTAGGAATTCTTTACAGTGTACTCCACATAAAACATGTTGACATAACAAGCATGACCTATTTACAGATTGATAAGGTCGAGAAGGAAACCAGAGGCTCACAGAACTGAAGATCAAACTAAATATCGCAAAATCAAGAACTAGAAATTAGACAATTTAACTGACCACTCAGCCATCATGCAAGAGACAAAATTAACTGCTTTCGCTAAATACATTTGACAATGAGACGTTCATATTAGCTTTCGTCAAAGAGTCTGCTTCTACAACAGGATAAAATATGTGCTTTGTCAGACATTAAGAAAATCTAGCAGAGACAGATAACAAGTAGCTAACCAAAGAACGAAAACTCGAGAAGAGTAAAACGAACATAGACACAAAATAAATGCCGCAAAATTAGAAGATACAGAGAAGAGCAAAAAATAGCCCACCGGGATCACACTGTTGGTAGAACTTATCAACATCTGCCAAAAATAACCCAAAGACATTACTTGAATTAGTTTGTAATTTTGAATATATATATATATACATACATAATAGCCATAACAGCAACAACGAAAGAAAGAAAGAAAGAGAGGCGAAGGAACCAGTGGTGAGAGCCTTAATCAAGCCAGAGCGTCTGCCCCTGAAGTCATTGAAGACCTCTTCTACCGTTCTGGGTATTGGGTGTGGTACCCCTTCCATTCCTTTTCTGAATTCCTGTTTAGATTTTTGCCCTCACTAACCCAATCTTAATGTCGTACTGGTACGTGGACCAAACAAACTACAAATCAAAGGAAAATCAGAATTAGGGTTTTCTGCTGGCTTTGTGAATAGAATTAGAGGTGGGATTGCGATTTACTTAAATTTTATATTTAATATAATATATATACTTTGTGAAAGAGAGCAGCACACGGATAACAGAAACTAAAAATTCCAATTTTAGAACGATTCATTGATGTGGCCCTCCTCTTGCAGCAACATTTTTACTCTTCTTTTTAAGCATACATATACCATTCCTTTTCCTACAATTTAATAGCCTACTCTCATCTATTCTCTTTTATATACTAATTTCTTAGTTATATTTTCTTTAATCATCTAGATGATTTACATTTTATGGAATGATACATACAGCACTGGTATGATATTTTGTTACATTACTTATACTTTATATATCATAAGTAGAAGTATTTATGGCTCGAGTTGAGACCTAATTTTAAAAATATTTCAAGCTCAAATCTGTATTCACACCGACTTGATCCACCCTTAAAACTCATTTTATTATTCTAAAATAATAAAATATTAAAATTTATATTTTTAATTCACATTTATATATTTTAATAATTAAATTTAAATTTGAACAACATTTTTAATTAATTAATTTGAATTCGGGTGAGTCCAAGGTACAAAAATCTCTATCCAAGACAAACCCAAGCCAAGCTGAGCTTATCGGGTCGGCTGGGCTACCTAGCCCTCTTGGATAGGGGCCAAAATTTACGAATATTCCACTTTTTAAAAAAATAAATTAAGGTTTCTAGCTGGTTTTTTGCGTCCTACAATGTGTATTCTGACTTTTTTGACACATTAGCTTCTCTGGCCAGATGATTAAATAATAGTGGTGTTGTCTTTAAGCCTCGGATTCAATTTCTCTCCTACTTATATTTGTATTTTTTATTTCATGTTGTTTCAATTTTTTTTTATTTTTAATTAATGTTTTTAACACATTAGCTCATTTGGTTAAACAGTTATAATAGTGATTTCATCTATTTTTTATTTCATGTTGTTTCAATTTTTTTTATTTTTAATTAATAAATATATTGTTTTCAATTTTTTTATTTTTAATTCATATTTTTAATTAATAACTCTTTTATTTATAAAATCAAATAATTATTGAAAATATCATTATTTTTAATTATATAATATTTATATGTCAAATATTTATTTTCTCCAACTATGTTGTGGGTATGGTGATTTCTAATATTATAAAATGAAATAATGATTTTAAATATCATTATTATTTTTATATGTAAAATATTTCAAGTATTTTTATATGTGAAATATTCCAAATACACATACAAAAATATATAATATTAAAATTTACTATATTAGAAAATATGAACATCACATATATAATAAGGGTAATTACATGTTATTATTTACTATTATGATTTAGCCCAAATTAAAAGTGATCTAATTTGGTTAAGGTTTATTGGGCTTTAAATTATTAAATATAGTATGGGTCAGATATTAATGATGGGCTAATTATGAATTAGGGCTAATGTGCCAAAGTTGTATATATTAGGGTTACGGTCCCAAAATTACATACAATATAACTGTTCTAATATCTCATCCTTAGGAAAGAGAGAGAAAATATTCTTTGAATTTTTTGTAAATATTCTTTGAATTTTTTGTGGGCTAATTTGAAAGATCAAATCCCTAAGATCCGAAAAAGCTTCAAGGAATTTATGGATTTAGGTACGCTTCCACATCTAGTTTTATTATTGCTTTGTTCTTGATGATTTAACATGACAAATCCTGATTTATGATCTATTAAGTTTTATATCATATCTTAATTTATGATTCTAACATGCTAAACTCATTATGTGGATTGAAAAATAAATGTTACACATATAAAAGTTATATCTATTAGAAATAATGATATTTGCAATAATTATTTGATTTTATAAATAAAAGAGTTATTAATTAAAAATATGAATTAGAAATAAAAAATTGAAAACAATATATTTATTAATTAAAAATTTAAAAAAAACTTGAAATAACATAAAATAAAAAATACAAATGTGCTTAGAAGAGGAATTTAACCTAGAACTCAAAGATGAAACCACTATTAATTAACCATCTAACTAGAGGAGCTAATGTGTTAAAAAAATAATTAAAAATAAAACAAAGCTTGAGTAGAACCCAAAAATACAAATATGAGTAAGAGAGGAATAGAACCCAAAATTCAAAGACAAAACCACTGACATTTACGGTATGTTTGATTAGGGTGAATGGAATAAGACTGTAATGGAATAGAGATGTAATGTAACATAGTTATAATGAAATAGAGTTGTAATCAGTAATTCAATTGTTTGGTTTAATGTAATGGAATAGAGTTGTAATAGTCTTGTGTTTGGTTGAATGGAATGAATGTTGTAATAGCATAAGAAAAAAAACTTAAATGACCAAATTACTCTTAGTAGAAATTTTTTTTAGTTAGATAATTATTGTTATTGTTATTAAAATTTAATAAGATTATTACTAAATATAATTTAATAAAAATAATGATATAATTTAATAATATTTTAACATAATTATTATTAAATATAATTTAATAAAATAATATATAATTTAATAACATTCTTAATATAATTATTTTTAAAATATAAATTAATAAAAATCATTATATATAATATTAAAAAAATAATATATAACTTACTTTATTATTTTTAAATTGCAATACATATTTAATGTGTTAAAATATCATTAGCGAAACAAATAATTTAATTACCTTCTAAGTTAAAAAGTCAAAGATTAGAAATAATAAATAACTTGAGGATTATATTTTACATTCAAATATAATGTCCATACTTTAACTTGTGAATTATCTTGTGGATTACCCAAACATAATATTTTACATCCTGTTGCGAATTATCTTGCGAAAATGGCTTGTAGCATTGAGGACGCTTTACAATTGTTTGAACAACCTCCAAGAAGGGTTTTAGTTTAGGACTATGTGATTCCTATGTTATGTTTTCTTATAATAATAATAATAATAATAACACATTGCACTAAATGATACAAACACCCCTTGGATCAATGATTATTACGGGTCAAAAAAATCTAAGAAGAGCAAACACATAGCCGACAAGAAATTAATCTTTGTTATGAACTTCCACTGAATTACAATGATTTTAGCATCATTGACATTCATTTGAATGGATTTGATTACACCATTGTAGGGTAATATGTGAATGTTCAATCTGCTGATGAACAATGTACCAAAGAATCTAAGAGTAAGCGCTGTTGCTCTATGATTTGGGATACCATTCCAATGTGACTTATTATACATCAATGGTGTTCCATGATTACAAAATGATCAAAAAACCAAACATAATATGATATTTTTATGAATGAGTGAAAGGTTGACTATCAATGACAGAGGAAAAATCAAAACCACAAAATAATGATCCTATTATCATGCAAAGCAGCTGCTTCTATCTGAACCCAACAAAAAGGGCTACTCAAAACAAGTTTCTAAGCAAAACACCAAAGGGAGGCTTAAGTATGGAAGTGTTTCCATCTTTTGCAGGGGCTCTTAGTAATTGCGATTCCCTGCCATCTTTGTGGTTTGTCAGGCACATCGCTTCCCCAGGGTAAAAGTTAGGTGCCTTAGGACTAAACTTGAAGGGACCTACCTCTCTATAAACATTTGAAGGAGCAGCACAAGCAATGGTTACCCTTTCTCCTTCTCGTGCAGGAAGCTCAACTGTTTCAGTAGCAAACCTGTGTGTAAGTGCCACACTAGAAGGGGTTTGTATCTACAATGTGGATGTAGGTGGAACTAATTAAAGAATGTTCGGAGAGGATTTTGAAGGGGGAAAAGGAAAAGAAGTTTGTCATCACTGATGAAATAAATAATATGAACAAATAGCACACTGAATGATACAAAAACCAAGTTTTGAATCCAAATGAGCATATTGTCAAATCAGAAAAACCGAATGGCTAAACAAGGTAGTGAATATATACCAGAATAGAATGAACAGCAGCAGGAACTCTTTGTTTCAGTATTTGCAGAGATTTTAGCCCCCTTTTCCATGCTGGAATCTTCATGCTGCGTTCGGCAGGAGGAGTTCCTTAGCAAAAGTGAATATCCTGGCATCAATACCATACACGAGTATAGTGTGTTATCAACACTAAAACCAAAATGGAGCAAATAAAATTTGTTGCTTTATAGTCAGTTAATTCAACTCATAAACATAGTGCATTCATAATGGCATAGGCCACGAGTACTTCAAAGAAAAATGAAGGGTCTGAATCACATAGGCCACAACTATTCAGTAAAAACACTTTATCACTATTTTTCTTTTATTAGAGTCATCACTAAACTTTGATGACCGAGATATGAACACAAACCAAGCTATAAGTTAAATGCATCAAATGTTACACAACCAAATCTACAAACATATATAAAAGTGAAATAGATAAAAACACCCTATATGCAAGTGATAGTTGTCCATAAAATTTCACCATATCAAATGCTACACAACCAAATCTGTAAACATATATAAGTGGAATACATAAAAACACCCTGGATGCAAGCTCAAATAACAAATCAACTAGTGCGACTCAAATCCAAACCACACTTGAAACAATAAACAATCTTAACCATCATGCCATCACATGGAGTTTTAAATTCATCGTAATTTTAAATTTATCACTTTTGGTTTATCTTATATATTTTAAACCTTACTTTGTATCCAAAGGAATTCATACAAAATTTGAATTTATATTTTTTATTTATCTTGTATATTTTAAAATTATTTATTTGAAACCGATGGAAAAAAACTTTTTAATTTAAAATTTTAGAGTGTTTTTAAAGGATAAATATACTTTTTTATATTTAAAATTAATTAATTATAAAAATATATTTATTTTAACAATAAAATTAATCCTTGGATTAATGAGTTATCATATAATATAAATAAAAAGTTTAATTTTTACATGGGTGAACTTTGGATCAGATATTTTATATATTTAATTCATAATCGATTAAAGATACAATTTTATAAAAGTTTATTTCATAATATTAATTTTGTTGATATAGGCAACAACAAGGATGGAAGATAAGGAGGAGATCACGGTGGCGTAGAGGAGGTCGGTTCACCTAAAGAGATTGAAAGCCAGAACAAGGACAAAATGATAGACTTATTATGAAGGCAATTGCTCAAAATAACTTTAGGGTGCTAGAAGTTCGATCCTTTATTCATCGTTCCTCAGGGTGTTTATAGGATAGGTCCTCTTATTCTCTAGTACGGCGTGGTCAGAAAAATATTCAATCCCATCAAATGCGTAAAGGATATTTATAGGCACATATCATGAGACCTTATCAGTACGAGTTATTGTGCCTAAACGAACTCCTAATCATATCAGGAGTGTGTTCACACTAAGAGAGTGTTCATTTTAAAAGCGAGTGGATGACTCCCAAGAGAAATGGATAGTTCCAAAGGTGTTGACAGCGAGCAGCCCGTTGAGATCATATTACTTTAGATAGAGTTAACATGGAGGTCAATGTTGTGTTTGGTATTGACATGCGTCTGAGTGGTAAAGAAGTCTTAACAAATTTAAATGAAATGAAATTATTTATATTATAGTTTTCATATGAGTCAACTTTGAACTCGATTTTTTACAATTTTTTTTGTTTTTAATTAGTGAATGAAAATATATTTTTATCTAATTTTAAATTTAGTTTTGAATATTTATTTTGAAAGAATAATTTGGTTAAAAGGATATAAAATAAAAATTTAAAATGGTAGGAATCAAAAAGATAAAAAAAATTAAATAAATAGTTTAATGTTATTAATGATAATATATAAAATATAACCACGAGTTAAATATAATGTGTATACATTAACTATTATTGTACCCCATAAATTTGGTTTACTAAACATGATAATATATGCAAATAATATACAGATGCCACACCAATTATGTGATATTGTACTTATTTTACAAACAATTTTAAAAAATATATTATGTTTCTTTTTTTTTAATTAATATTTTACTGTATTTCTATAGGACATTTGTCAATTCTATGAACCTAATTGTAGAGTCTAAAAATTTTAGTGATAGTATATGTTATGGATTAAATATTTCGAATGTTTGATTATTTTAATTGAAATAAACTTGATTTTTGTTTGCATCATAACTGAATTAGATATATTGTATTATGTTTATTTTTATTTGTGTATTATATTAATTCGTTTTATTTTTAATTTTCATTTTTTTATATAGTTAATCTATCAATTGTTTTTATAAAATAAATTTTAAAAATAAAGTTGCCACATGTCAATAAATTAAGCCTCCATATTAACAAGAACTTAAGACATTGTAATATATAATATACTAGATTAATTGTATGTATTAAATAAAATATATTAAATTATTTTTTATTAAGATTTAATTACATATTTTAAATCACGTTTTTTTATTCCTCTACAAATGTACAATCACTATTTAACTATTTTAATTATGATTTTAAATTCTTAGAGTTATTTTTTTTTGTAAAGTTAAAAAACTAAATAAATAGTTATGCCTATTTTTATATATTTTAAAAGTAAATTAAAATATAATTTAAAAGTTAAATTGAATGATTGTATACTTTTTTTTTGAATAAAAAAGGTTACAAAATTAATAAGTTAAATCCTCATAGGAGGATCCTTAACCAATCTTAAGCCTAGCCTTCTAGAACGAACTGACTTGGCCAGAATATCAACAACTAGATTCTCTTCACGAGGTATATGTTGAATCCTCCACTGTTTTACCATTTTAAGGATAAGATGAAATCTTCTGAAAATTGTAAAATTAGAATTTCTTGAAGAACTTTCTTGAATAGTGTTAACAACTTCAATAATGTCAGTTTGGATTAAGACCCTTTCGAACCGTCTGTCCAAAATAAGATTTAAACCATCTAAGATCCCCTAAAGCTCAGCCTCTACCATTGTACAATTGCCCAAATACCTACAGAACCCCATTATCCACCCACCATTATGGTCACTCACAAAACTTCCAGCTGCTGCAAAGCCTTCATCAAGTCTAACCAACCCATCTGTTCTCAAGCTTACCCAATTGCTATCTGTATATTAATTATGAAAATAACAATGTGCCTTGTGAAAAGCTGCTCTTGAGGCTAATGAATATTGCTTTGCCCAGCTGTATGAAACTTTAAAGACCTCTTCGTAACTCCAAGAAAAGTCTTGAAAAATAAAAAAAGTTACAATTTTTCCAAATATGCCAAGCGATAATCCCAAAAAGGCATGGCCAATCCACCCCATCTAAAGAAATAAAGAAGTGGTTTTGAAGATTAGTCGTCATCCAATTGTGAAGGGAACTAATATAAAACTTGGATCGTCTTTCTTCTGGAATAAGTTTGTCCCAAATGATTCTAGCAGCAGAGCAATCTCTGAGTACATGTAACACATCCTCGTATTCATGTCCACAAAACCCACAAGCGCTGCTATTCCCAATGCCTCTCATTGTCATTTCAAAATTCGTAAGTAAATGGCGCTTGAAGGCAAGCCATAAGAAGAAATAGATTCGTTGAGGTCCATTAAATCTCCAAGGCATCTCCCAAATATGTTCTTTAGGATTCAGAGTACCATCTCGAATCTTCTCATAAGCACTTTTGAGAGAAAATAAGTTAGTCGAAATAGCACCCCATACTATTTTATTTGGGCCCAAAGAAGGATGCGACGGTGGAATTCCAACAATTTTATTAATGATCTCTTCTGAAACCCATAATTGAAAAAGGTCTAAATTCCATGAACTATCACCTGCAATCATATTACTAAGAGTACAATCCACATTAAGGTTAGAAGAGCATGGAATATGAGAGAATAAGGGGCCACAATTTGAAATCCAATGGTCTCGCCAGCATTGGATACTATTACCATCTTCAATAGACCATAAAAGGTTTTCATGGATAAGGGGCCATAACTTAGCAATGGATCTTCATAAGAAATAACAACGCCCTCTTGATAAATTTTTAGGTAAACCATTGGGAATCTTGTATTTTGACCAAAGGACCCGAACCCATAAAGCATTGACATTAGAGACAATGTTAAAACCAACCTTTATCATGAAAGAAGTGTTATGGTCTTCCAAATGCCTCAAACCAAGGCCCCATGAGATTTCGGTTGACACACTGAATCCCAACTAACCAATGCCACCTTAGCATTACCATTAGTGGATCCCCAAACGAACTTTAGAACAATGCGTTCAATCTCATCACATAAGCTTTTAGGAACCATCATTGTCTACATAGAATAGCTTGGATAGAAAGAAGAACCGATTGAGCTAAAGTCACCCTACCTGCCAAGGAAAGTTGCCTTGCATCCCAACTAGATAGCTTGCTTCGCACCTTATCAACCACGAAGCATAGTTGGTTGTTGGTAACCTTATTGTGAAAAGGGGTACACATAAATAAGACCCCAAGTTGTTCACTTCCTTAAAACTAAAAAAACTACTGATACGCCTCCTTAAACTGCCATGCATGCCTCTAGAGAAAAAAATATTCGTCTTCCTCAAATTAGTCCTATGACCTAAGATACACTAGTATCACAATAAGCCATTCAATTTCATACCAAAATTCACATTCTCAAATCATCAATATGGTCACTTTCAATTTTGCATCACTTTACCTAAAACCAAAAACATACCAATCTCAAATTCAACCATTTGAAACTCCAAATACCAATTCACAACAAGCATATAAATGGCAATATTACACAACACATCAAAAGGCCCTTTTCACACATATATATATACATCACCAAACATGCCAAAATAAGCCAAATCATATGGCTATACACATAACAAACCATTCATCATTTACAAGCCAACTCAAATGGCTAAATCCATTACTAACATATACCAAAATGACCAAAAATCCTATACATGCCATATAACCAAATACATAAGTTTAAAAGTACCAAAGTGATAGCTTGATAGTGTGATGAGATCTTCGACGACTTCCAAATCCGAGCAAGCTTCGATAACACCACATAACATGGAAAAGTAAACAAAGTAAGCTATAAAGCTTAGTAAGCTCGTATAGTTAATTAGTAAAGCTCACCATTCATTCACAAATCAAGTAGTATGAACATAATATACTAAAAAATCATTAAATCATAAGGTTAACATATATTTAATCACATAAGTAACCGTGAGCTCACAACTTTCATAAGTTTAATGCTCATATAGTTTTTGTACATACCTGTATTAGTACGTATTTATTTTTCACCATTTCATATCTTCGATATACTTGAAATAATATCGGATACTCGGGAATCTTGCACCCTAAGTGCCAATACATAGTTGAAGCTATCTCAATCTTATATCTCATAAAATGCTTACTCTCGAGCTATCAACAGGTCTGCTCACACAAGCTGACGGTCATGATGTAGCTACATGGTGTTGCACACACAAGCTGATGAGAATCCGTAACACATGCCGGATAACTCAGCCACCGGTAGCACGTACGGACCAGCACCCAAATCACATAACCCCTAATGACATGTCATTCGTATCCTAATCTATTCTGAAGGTTCAACCGGGATTTCACATTTCTGAATCTTCATCGAACGTATCCGTAAAGTCGTATTCACAATTAATTCAATAATAAAGCATTTAAAATATATTTCTATCAATGCTTATTAACATACTTACCTTGACTGCAAAAACGACGAAATAGATCGACTAGTCCAAAACTTTATTTTTTCTCCTGATCTAAATCTGAACTTCGCTTTTCTTGATCTATATATAATCAAATTTAGCTTATTTAATTATCATTCTATTCAGTTTAGCCCAAAATGCATATTATGACAACTTTACATTTTTGTCGCCAATATTTCAACATTTTTACAGTTTAGTCCCTAGCTCATAAAAATACAAATTCATGCAATAGGTCCCTACCCATGCTAGCCGAATTTCTCTTATTACCAAAGCAGACCATATTTTTCATTTATTTCATATTTCTACCACAAAATTTTCACATTTCTCAATTTAATCCCTAATTGACAATTTTACCAAAAATCACTTTACAAATGTTGTTTATCTAACAACAACATACATTTTCTATCATCAAACATCAAAATACACATACATTCATCAATGGAAAAACCCTAAACCTTTAACAGTTTTACAAATTAGTCCCTGGAGTAGCTAGATTAAGCTGCAATGATATCAAAAACATATAAATCACTAAAAACAGGACAAAAATCATACCTATTTGAAAGAAAAGAAGATGACCGAACCCTAGCTTTATTTCTCCATGTAAAAATCAGCCTAAGTGTGTTTTTTTCTTTGAAGAAGAAGATGAACATAAAAAAGATGTTTTGTTTTATTTAATTAACCTTTATTTACTAAATACCAAAATTAACCTTTCAAATTATCACAAATTTCAAAATTACCAAGCCATTATCATCCACTATCATATTATTGGGCTATTTACCACATAAGGACCTCCAATTTAAATTTCTATAGCTATTAGACACCTTTAGCTAATAGAACTCTACTTTTACACTTTACGCGATTTAGTCCTTTTTATCAAATTGAGCATTCAAACGATAAAATTTTTTAACAAAATTTTCACACAATCATACTATCATGCCGTAAACATTAAAATAATAATAAATTAAATATTTTGACCTCAAATTTTTGGTCTCAAAATCACTGTTCCGATTTGACTAAAAATAGGCTGTTACAGAATAACAAATAACAAACTAAGAAGTAATCCTTACAAGATTATTGTGTTTGCCAATTAAGCACAAATACAAAGAATAACACTTGAGCTGAATGAATACAATGAAAGTTCACAAGTGTTTACAAGAAGAATATGAAATAATTAAGCACTAAGGTTGTTTTGATTGATTTTTAAGCTTGATGATCTCTATTCTTGTTGTAAGTCCTTTAGAAGAAGGTATTTATACCCTCTAATTCATTTCCAACCGTTGGGGATGAAAATACCAGATCATTAAATTCACCTACAACAAAAAGTATTGATATTTTCTTCTAAGAGTATCGATACTATAGCATTTAATGTCTAATTTAGTGACCATTAAAGTTAGTTTACAACGATACTGAAAACAGATTATCGATACCTGGTAAAAAGTATCGATACTTTTTGAAAAGGTATTAATACTTTTTGTATATCAATGAAAACATATTGTTAATTTGGTATCAATATTAGAATGAGTATCGATAATTTGAAAATTATCGATACTTGGTCAAAAAGTATCGATACTTTTTGGCCTGGAGCAATATTGACTTGTTTAAAAACAGTTTTAATATGATTGAAAATGTACTCAATTGAAACCATTTTAACTTGATTTTTTCAATTTTGCCCAATTTTGTTCAACTTTAGCTTTTATTCAAAAATACTTTAATTTGTTATATCAAAACATATTATCAAATAAAGTTTAGTTTAACACAAAACAATATCGTTGCTAATTGAATGCCTTGATAATGTTTCATTGTTATTTTAAATGCTATTTTGTTCCTAATTTATGATTGTATTGTTTCTTAGAAAATTCTATTGAATGTGACTACCACACTTCGAATTGTTAGATAAATATATATATTTGTACCTGGTTAGAATGCTTTTATTGTTAACTTACACATTGGTAGCTATAATTAGATCACCATTGAGCTGTGAAAATCTCAATGCTCAAATTTTTAATTCTGTTGATTGGTAATTCATCAGTTTGTGGTCAAGCAGCAACATTGCCAAAGAGTCTTTGCAATTCTTATTTGTAAAGGCCCTTAGTAAAGTTGGCATGTACTTAGGATTTGTTAATTGATTGACTTAAGTGCTTGAATTTTATTTCTAAACTTATTTGATTATTTGATCAACTTTTGTTTAATGTTTTATTATTTGTGTTATATGTTTTTATAAGTTTGTGTTTTAATTTGTAATGATTGAATGATTGATTGAGCGAGTCACTCTAGCAACCGTGGTGACTCTTCGGATCCAACTGGACTTCTGGGTCAGGTTTTAAGGTATTATAAGACTTGTGTTGAGTGCATGATGTCGGATGTCCATCATGCTTGAGACTAGCCTTGAGTAGAGTGAATGTGCTTGCCCCTTAAAGTGGCCCTTATGAACAAAGCAATGAGCTAGAAGCGACCCTTAGTTGGCGAGTGATCAATGATCAAGTAGTTAGGTTCCGACACATGAGACATGTTGAGCAACACGAACTTAGTGTTGGGTTCCACCAAGCCTTGAGCAAAGATACCTTGCAACTTGGACAATGATGGTTAGCGGTCAAAGATCATCAATAGAAATGATGCTTAAGACCTCTTGTGAGCATGAGTGCCAAATGTGACGGGAGTGGGTGTCCTCCCTTAAGCCAAGGCCACACCAAGAAAGAGGCCCTTGGAGCAAGGATTGACAGGAACTAAGATAGTTGGGAAAAAGACATAAGAAAGGCTGATCATGATCAAAAGTAATCATTGTGCTGCACGAAATCGTGTTGTTCAGGTAAAAAAAAGGGTGATCAATGATACTAAGGCAATTTGGTTTAGGGCGTGTTATTGTCGAACAACTCCTAGTCTTGGACATAGGATAATGGATACGAAGATGATTAGATGATTGAAGGATGAGTCAATTCGAAGATATGCTATTCCAAACTCCTTGTTGTTGTCCTATGAAGCATAAAAATGGAGTTCATTTTAATTGGATAATAATACCTAAACGAATTCAAGTGGCGGAAAGAATTAATAAATACACTTCATGGCATTTATAAGCCAAAATTGGGATCAAAGTGGCGCGTGCAGTATATGTGCCGCGTCTGGACAGGTGTCGTCTAATATTCTAGATTTGATTGCTAGCACAAGGAGGAAAATATATGGTGGCGCCACAGTAATGTTCTCAGAACATAAGTTAAGAGGATGCTTCTAGGATTCATTACAACTAATCAAACAAGTTCTCAGATCATCATGGCTTAATATTGTGTGTTAAATTTACGAGGATACATCGAGAAGATGGCTCAAGTTGCTTAAAGGTCAGATGTAAACTGGATACAGACTCTACGAACACGACATTCATCCAATGTCTACAGCAGTCCAACTGGCACAACAAGCATCCAGTTGCTAGATGTTCTCGCTTGGCCTTAAACAATTTGTTGTGCCAAAAAGAAGAATGCAAGATTTATAGTGCACTAGATCAATGTAGGGATATTAGTATGTAGTTAAAGCCGACCTAATATTAATTTTTTCGACATTAAAAATGACACAAAAAGTAGAATTGCTTAACAACAGAAAAAGATGATAAACCAAAAACGATTGAAATTGATTCATACAAATTGTAAGCCAAAATCTGAAGATAAAACAAGGTTGAAACAAGCTAGACAAATTCCAAAGGTTACAACTCTCACTGCGGAAAGAAACGTGGGTTTAGTCTCACTGTTGTTTACGAGCTTTAGATCTGGCAGGCTTTGCAGGTATTATATAGCCAAGGAGAATCAATGTTATTGGAAGAATGGTTCCAACATAATACACACTACCATACAACGCAAGTGACTCATGCAAGCTTAATACCTGTACCATACAATAAGAAAAAGCATATTAGAAACGTTCTTCCCACAGGAAATCCTGGGTTCTACCAACTAAATGTTCAATCCTCTTCACATTCAAAAATGCCCCCAAAGTAAATCCCTTTTCATTTTCTTTCATTTGCAAGCTTCATTTTCTATAAAAGCATTTTAAATTAATTTTCTTTTCCATTTTTTAGGGTTTTTAGTTTTTAGTTTCCCCATAAACCAAACCCAAGCCTATAGCTGAGAGAGGGAGAGAGAGTAACCAGAAATCCGACAGCGGAGTAGTTGAGAATCAACAGTGTGTAAGCGAAGTTGATGAAGACAAGTGTTTTCTTCACAAGACCTACATTTGAAGCTTGCTCCCATCGATAAATAACTGCTCAGAAAGGAAATGGGAGAGTTTAACAAATAATAACAAATAGATTCCAATAACAGTAAGGATACTGATATCAGTACCTCTTGAACCAGCAATCATCAAAGCTGACTGAACAAAGAAAAGCATGTACCCAGGATATAATCCCTGCTTACACACACACAAATAAAAAAAGACGGCAGGAACTAATGAGAGATGTACCATGGAAATTTTGGGTGAAATCTGTCCATCATATTTTCATATTAACAAAGAAGAGAGTAAATGTTTTCAGCAAAGTAAAATGACTCACATGCCAAACAGCACTGACAGTCTGTGTAGCCAGCAACTGGAAAAAACCAGGTTTCTTCCCCTTTGTAATAAGTCTCTCATAAACATCTGCACCAACACAAGGAAAAAAATTTCACTCATCTTATGACTTCAGCTTGTATTTGCTTCAACGTGGCTAGAAAGACTCACAGTGACGAAGCCAGGTGCTGACTTGTATGTTCCAGACAAGTGGTAACACAACTGCACTCTTTGCTAACTCAACCCCTGGGATGTCAACATTTTTTGCGCGATCCCATTTTGGTTTTGGTGGTGAAGATTCTGTCCATCCACTGAAACCCAGGCCAGATATAATAATGGATGCCTCTGAAATTGACCAGATAAAATAATATTTCCATCGTGCTGTAAAGCCAGACATATACTGGAAACTTAGCTTCCTCCAGAATCCCCATTCTTGGTATGCAGGTTCACCGAACCGTGACAAGGGATGATATGGAACAAGATAAAGATACACTGCCATGGAAATACCAGCTTGTACAAGTGCTCGGAAAGTTGCCCCATAAGGTGATGGTGATAGTCCTTTATCTGAAGGAGCCCAAATCTTGAAAGGGAAAAAAAGTGACAAGATTATCGAAGCTGCATACTGGTAACTTCAGAGTAGAAATGGCATGCAAGTGCACAAACAAAATAATAGACCTACCCCCTCCCCTTCAGTCCACTCAAGGTAGTCCTTTATCTCAAAAACTGGACCAGCAAAGTGACTGCCACAGCAGAGGCAGTACCCGAAATATTCAATCAATGAAGGCAACTTAACCAACCTATATTTCTTCTGAGCCTCGCGTAAGTCTTCCTCTTTCAACAACCCATCATTGTAATTTATTGCAGATGAAATGACTTTCAGTGTCAACACCATCAATGCTCCTAAATATTAGAAGACAGAGCTCCATAATTAAACAGCATCTATAAAGTACTACAGAAGCATTCTCTAGAGAACATATGAGAAAACTGCAGAAAATCTGAAAAAATTAATTGAAGGACAATGTTGGAACAGATTTGGTATTACAGCCCACAAATATCAATAAACCAAGGGTTGAAGTGCATCACAACTGAAAGCAGCAATGTGAAGATTTTCCAAATTTATCCATTTTACTCAAGCATAGCAGATCTACAGTTTGTTTCAATTTCAACCTTAGTAATGAAAAATTAAAGAACAACTTCTCAAAGTGAAGGACAAATTCCAAACATACTTACTGTGTGGTTTAGGGGAGAAAACAGCAACAGTAGAAAGAATTAGGACTGAACAAAAAAATTGGAAAGAAAATGGAACTCTAGAAAACTTGGGTAGAGTTTTTCTATTAATTCAAAGAAAATAATAAGAATAATAATTATGGCTGTAAAGCCTACAACTTATTTATGTAGACTTTCTTTCTTGAAAGTGAAGTTACTAGGCTTTCTTGCAAACAAAGTTTTATTCCTATGAAATCCTCAAGCCTAAAGAACCTCTCTTTCCCTACAAGGCACTAGAAGGTCAACCCCACTTTCCACACTATGTTGACTTGACTCCTAAGCCCAGCCATTCCCCGCCACTCTTTCACATTGCAGCAGGGGCTGATCTTTTCCATGGTGTCTAGAGAAACGATCTTTGAACAAGACATTCGTACCCAAGGAAAATTTTAGCAGGCATTACTATTATCATGAAGACAGGGAAGGGAAGGAATTTGAGTTGACAAAGGAGCTCACTTCTGACTAGCTAAGGCCATCTTCCCTTCCCTTTGGGAAACCTAGTGGCAAAAAAGAGATTCATTAGCTCGTTATTTAGTCCAAATCAGTGAAATGACAGAATCTATAAAGATAATTCAACATGCCTTGGAAAGAATTCCTGAGGGTCCCTGTGAGAATATAGAAATCTGATGCTTTAATAATTTTTATTTTTATTGGATATTGGGAATAGATGGACTTTCTAAGAAACCATTTTACTAATAGGATTTACCACCACTTAAGCGACTTTGGCGGCTTGGACAGTTACTTGATACTTGCGATTATTTCATTTCCAGATACTAGCAATGTACGATGGTCAAATAGGATCATTTTCTTCTTGAGACCTTTTACTTTTTCTCATTATGTAGGAGTTCAAATTAATTCCTATTTATCTATCATCCTAAGTGAGTTAAAATTCAAATTAGAATAAAATAAGGGGGAGGATTTTCTTGGTGATACTTTCCGGCCATCAGATAGGGAAATTGTTTAACTAATTACACGAATTGGATTTCATTCAGTACAACTAGTTCCTACTCGAGAAATGAACTCCTAAAACCGCTGAAGATGTAAGGTTGTACATGTTGTGAGTCATCTTGATCATCAAGAAACTATAACTATATACCATGTCGGTTATGAATGTGCTTTGCCCCCTTTTCTTTTTCCATCTTTGAAGCGAGTGAAGTCAAGTTTGCGTTTGCAAGGAAAATATATCATAAACTAAACATTGGAAGCACATTTTCAGCATCTTTCACAAACTTAGCTTTCACATAGACCAAAAATTATTTTCCTCTAAAAGGCAGCATCACCTTTACACTATGACTTGCCTTCAAACTTTCTAGCTTTTTCTTAAGTTCAGCATTGAATTCTCTCTCAACAGAATCTGTTTCAATTGTAGAAACCGAATAAGTTCTTTTTACTCCAAAATCATCATTGGACGTTGTGTCCTTTGAAATATCAAGGAGATTTCCAATTCGCTTCCAATCCTCCCCTTCTTTTGAGGTTGTGGTTGTCATTGTACGAACAACCCAAAATTTTCCCTCAACTAGATACGCCTCAAGTTCTTCACTTTCTTCAAGAAATTCATCATAAATCGATTCTAACATATCGTGTTCTTTCTCTTCTACATGCATCTAGCAAAGAGACTCAGCAACTTCAACATTGATTTTGCCTTCGTTTAACTGAGGGGCATGCATCGACCGCTCCTTCAATCCACCTCGTACCGTATAATTGCGAGTCCAGCATCATGAAAGGGGTTTTCTTCCACACCAAAATCAGATTTATCAATGAGACGACCAGTATATCAAACTGATTGTGAGCACCTTTCAAAATCTCCATCAAGGTTCCCTTTTGTTCCTGTTGCAGCCAAGCATAAACTGCATGCGAAAACTCCTCAATCGCATGTGTAGTGCAGCCAATTCTGTTTCTTGACACTAATTTTGTCTTCCTCGACCACTAATGCATCCAACCATGGCTTAATAGCAAACACTAATTATAATCCCTAGGATCTAATTAGGCTCTGATACCAAAATTGGTGTGGTTTAGGGGAGAAAACAACAATAATAGAAAGAATTAGGGATAAACAAAATAATGGGAAAGAAGATGGAACTCTAGAAACCTTAGGGTTATAGAAAACAAATAATAAGAATAATAATTATCGCTACAACTTATATAAACTTTCTTTCTTGCATGTAAAGTTATTAGGCTTTCTTGCAAACAAAGTTTTATTACTATTAAATCCTAAAGATAACTAATAACCCTAGCCGTCTATAATATATCTAATACTTAAAATAAATATTATAAGGTAGAACTAAAATAATAAAATATTATGATAAAAATAAAAGCTCCTGCGTCACTTACCAGTGGCATCAATGCCTCCTTCCTTCCATGCATCCCCACTCATGTAATATACATGGCTAGAAACATATATGAATAGTTATTCTCCACACAAAAAAACTGAATTATCATGAATGAAGCTCAGACACACACACAAAAAAACTACAATAGATAATCAAATATCAACTTATTCTCCACCTCTCCCACTAGAAAATAGAAAAGATGAGGAAATACTAAGAAACCAAACCTTCAAAGAAAATTCAGAAAAGAAAAACATATAGATATATAATATGCGTGTACATATATAATCATTAAGGTGTTGTTAAGATACTCTTCTAACAAATTTTCATCAAGGGTCAAAACATCAATAATCTTAGATGGTAAAGGAAGGAAATATACACATTTTATTAAAGTAATCAAAAGGACAAACATGTAATCCTCAATGACATAAAGCAAGGCCAAAATATAAGGTTCTGGCTGCAAGATTTCCAAATTGCAAATATATTGTGATCATTAACTAATAAGATAAAACTGAACAATCTTCCTATCGTATGAAACTATCATGCATCATAATTTAAGCGTTCAGTGTCACAGAAATTTGAAATTTTCTCACAATTCAGCTCAATAAAACGCATCAACAAAAAAACTACCTACCAAACCAGAACTTTGAAACAAAACCGGACGAATATATCAAATCTAAGGGAGGAACTGTTCCAGGGAAATTTGAAAGAAAAATCAATGAAAAAATGACTTACCAGCCAATCAAATAACCGAAACTCAAGAAAAATGTGATAATCCCGCACTTGGGCCGATAAAGAAGCATTGCAGCATAACCCAAGAGCATGGGCACCAAGAAAAGCAGATTGGAAGAGATCCCAAACGACAAATAAGAAAGCACGAGACCTGAAAAAGCTGAGTAAACGTGTTTAGGTAGTGTACCCGGAACAAATCGCCACAGAAAACTCACCGGAATGGTCGCCACGAAACATAAAAGGAACCAAAGTACCGGCACCGATACGCCGATTGCCGCCGCCATAGTTTCCAAGCCAAGCTCCATCTTCGTTTCAGCTAGTTTGCGGCGGCCGACGACTTGTATAGAATGTATTACTTAGAATGGAAGGACAGGAAAGGGATAGGGATTGCCGGATAGGGAAGACATAAGTCAAAATTCGAAAACTGAAGCTATTTAATTTTGGGTTTTGAAATATTTTTCTTATATATTTTAATGGTCTAATTCTGAATTTAGCCCTTTACTTTGTGAGATTTGATATATAAGTCCCTATGCTTTAGTTTTTAAGAGTTTTGGTCAAGTGCTACTAAGAAGTTATTCCAAGTAACACTATTAAAGTTATTTGTTATTAAATTGTTGAGTTGTATGTAATAAATTAACAAAAATCAACTAATCAAATTCATTGATTTACCCAAGATTGGACTAATTTTTCATTTTTTATAAATCAAAGGAAAGGGACTAGCTTTTTTTGGTTTTAGGCCAATGAGATTGGTTTCGGTAAAATTAATTGTTGTAATGATGAGATTAGAGTTTGAAGTAATTAAACACGCTAAATTGAAGTAATCCAAATGGTAAGATTGCATATTTCAAATCTAAAGTTTTTAAAGTACGAAATTACCCTTTTAGAACCTGGTAGGTGTGCTTTGTCGAATTGTACTTTTATGACAGAACGTACAAAAAGAATAGCAGCAAATGTGATGATGTTTGAGAGGAGAATATGTTCGTTACAATTGATGGCCACGCGTATCTATTATGTATAATTAATGTGCACATTAGTTGTCTGGGTTTTGAAGTTTATGGTTGCCCACAATTACACATTGAATGATAATCAACTCCATAATAGGTAAAAGCAAGCCATTTACCCTTTCCAACAAACAGACAAGCCATTTACTTCAATACAATTAATAATGATGTATGGATTTTATTTTGGTTTAATTTTTTTTTATATTTTAATTTTTCTATTCAAAATTATTATACTCTCTCAATTTTTTCGTTAAAATTATTGACGTGATTATTATATAAAAGATAAAATAATTTTTTAGTCCTCATAATTTACAGTTTTTTCGTTAATTTGATTTTTACTCTTATGAAAGTTAAAAAGATTGTTTTAAAATTTAATTTTTTTTCGTATTTTCAATAAATGATATAAAATTTTTTAAAATATGTGAAAAATTTTAAACTCTTTAAATTAATAAAATAAAAATAATTTTTAAAAATTCATTTAAAAATAATTTTTTTAAATATGAAAAGTATAATAATTTCCAAAATAAAAAAAAATTATTTACTCTATGAATAGGTAATAAGATCTCTCCAAACTTAAAATATTCATTCGGTTGATACTAAATCAAATTTGAATAAGTTTTTTTTTACTTTTTAAATCAAATTAATTAATATCACAAATAGTTTTATGTAAATTTAATTATGAAGTATATAAAATTTTAATACAAAATACTTTTTAAATAATGATAGAATAGGTTTAAATTAAATTTGATATAACTTTTTTCCAAAATACACTGTATTAAAAAATTATATAAAAATGGACTCCATTTTGACAAAACACAAAGGTAATAAATTAAGTGTTGAAATTTGTATAGAGTATATTTTGAAAAAAAAACATAATATATTTAAATTTGATTTGATTTAGAGAGTTGTATCATTATTTTAAAAATTATTTTACACTAATATTTCGTATACTTTATAATTAAAATTTAATTAAAGATATTTTTATATATAAATAATTTAAATTAATTAAAAATGTTTGTTCAAATATGATTTAATATAAATGGAATAAATAGCTCAAATTTTGGAGGGACTTTATTACCAATAAAGGTATTCAAGGGAGAGGTAAGGCGAGGCAGAGGCCAAATTTAAAAAAAAAATCAACTTCAACTTCATGCTAAAATGGACCATTTCGTTATTTAAAAATAAAAAAATTATTTTAAATTTAAATTTAATTACGAAAATAATATTAATATATTTTTTTATGTTTTATTATTTAAAACAATAAACCAATGAAATTAAATGGGCTAAATTAAAGTATAGGGACTAAATTTTAAATTTCAAAAAGTACATTAAACCTTTTATTTTCTTTTGTTTAGTTTTTCGATTTATAACCGTGATGAAGCTAAGGAGACTGGTAGGGGCCTCGACCACATAAAAGTTTTAAAAGCATATTTCAGATATTAAGCCTCTAAATATTGTATTGACGATACCGCCCTTTCAAGTGGTTATTTAGATCCTTTCTTCTAGAGTTCAAGTGTAATTTGTACTTTTGTAGCGGGATCGTGCTTTTGAATGTTGCCTGGTAGTAGAAAAAAACAATCCAAGATTTCGGAGAATTCAATTATTGTTTTGTTTATTTGAGGTGTCCGTCTTTGTTCTTCTTGTTAAGAATAATTGGATGGTGGTGTTTGTGTTGTGAGTCCCTACTTTGTGGTGGGGTTTTCGTTTGTGTTTGTGCATGGATTCCAAGATTTGCACGGTGGCGGTTTATGTGCTGGGAGATACTGTGCCTAAGTTTGATTCTGGGAGAGTTTGATGGGATTGCGGGTCTTCTCAATCGTTGATTTTGTCATTTTCACCATAATTTGCTTTTCTGATTACTTTATGTTTTCTTGCATGGTTCTTTTGACTTTAAGTTTCTTGTATGATTTTTAAACCTTTGAGCATGGTTGTCGTTTTTGTGGGTCTTGTGATGCCAGGTAAGTTTTTCTTTGACTTTTCTATTTGATTTTTGCATGTATTAATTTTCCTGAGGCTCTACTCTTCTTGGGCATTTATTACGTCTCGCTTTTCCTTATTTTCTTTAAATCATATCACTATTTTCTTCTTTTACATAGGTTTTCTCATAGGGTTTCCTGTAGATTTTTGCTTATATTTTTACTTCATCTTAAAACTGTTTGCTGCGGGTTTTTTCTGTTTTCTATCATTTTTAGCTTTGTTCTTGAGTTTTTGGGAGTCCTTTTGGGTGGTGGGGTTTGGTGTTTTTTTTTGCTAATAATAATTTTCTTGAGGTGCTAGCATGGCTTCTTAACCCTCTGTGTTGTGTCTTGTTCCTCTATCATTTTAGGTTCGTTGGTGTTTGCCTTAATTGTATTTTTTGTTCCTAGTGGTTTATTGGTGCCTTATTGCTTCTCTTCTCTGTTGTGATCTTGCAAGTTGTATTGGTGGCTCTCGAGGAAAGTCTCTCGTGCTTGGCCTGATTTGGGGGTCATGTTTGTTCTCTTGCGCACTTTCATTATTGTCCTTGGATATGGCGGAGGACATAAATGTGCTACTGAAAAGATTAAATTTTTCAGAAGAAGAGTAAAAAAGAGTGATTAGCTCTAATCAATATTCTACAAAGCCTAAGAGCTACGAAGTTTAGGCTGTGGGGAAGACAATGTCTAAAGAAAAAAAACAAAGAAACTGTGTACCGGGTCTTAAAATCTCTATGGTTCACAAAAGAAGAGGTTAGCTTTGTGGCATTAAGTGAAGGTGTTATTCTGGTTAAGTTTGGTGCCATTGATGACAGAACGACAATCCTTAATCTTTCTCCTTGGCTTTTTAATTAGTGCCTATTTTCTTTATTACCTTTTGTTAAGGACCAAGGGTTAGAGAATTACGTGTTCAATATCACACCTTTTTGGGTTAAAATTTACAACATACCATTCAAACAAATGGATAGACAAATGGCCATAAATGTGGGAGAGACGATAGGTGAGGTGTTGGCGATTGATTGGCGTGATAGAGATGGGGTGGTAAAGAATGATGTAGATGAATGCGGAAGTGGATCATAAAGTTTGTCAAAGTCATGGATTTACCCTAGATCTCTAGACGAACGTAAACTGAAACAAGAAAAAACAAAAATAGATTAGTTGTCGCAAAGAAGAGTCAAACGAAATTAAAACGAAAGAAAGATGAACTGACTGGTAAAGAGTCTAAAAAAGAACTAGTTAGGGTTTCTTGGAAGAAAAGAAATCGTCCTTGGACCTCAAGAAAATGCCCTAACTAGATTTGGAAAAATAAAACACAAACAGATTTGTTAGAAGTGATTTTAAAGACAAAAACAAACTCTTTTGTGCAAGAATGCTTGAAACAACAAGAAAATAACACTCCTAATTTTGACGTGTTTCTTGATAGAACAAGGTAGGAGAACGTCTTTCTTGAAGCAACTTTAACCTAGAACGAAAATCAATAAAATTAGTAAGCCAAAACAACAAGAACAAACTTAAATAAGCAAGAAACAATAAATTAAGGATAGAAAAGAGAAGATGACATCCTAAGAAGCCTTGGAAACATTAAGAATCCACAAATCCTTTCAATGGCTCTAATTCCCCCTCCAAGAAAGAGATCTTGGCAAGAAAAAGCTTGAAGATGATTCCCACCACCTAAAATATTGTTAAAACAGCTTCTAAAAGAAACTCAAGAGCAATTCTTGAAGAAAAACTCAAAAAGAATTATTATTAACTAAAAAAAACATAAATTAATTGTATGTGTATAAGGGTGAACGTTCATGCTACTTATAGGCCCCTAAAATAAGTTTTCCTAACCCTAATAGAATAAATAACATGACACTCATTAAAAAAAAATAGTTCTAAGTGTGGACTTTTAATGGGAATTCAAAAGGAATTAAATGAGCTCTTTGGGCTGAATCCTTACATGATGATCCACCTATTAAAATAAAATTGGACCTATAGTTTAAATATTTTACAATTTGGGCCACTTTGATAATTTGGCTTGATTTGAATTAAATTACTTTCCAAACTTCAGGATGGGCTTGTAACCATATTAATGTTCAAGAACTTGGTCTTGTGATCCATTTTCTCTCGAAATTGGGTCATTCAAGCTCGTACATGAAATCCAATGCGCCTTGGCTGTGACATCCCAAATTAGGGACTAGTCGAAATAGTGGTTTTGAGGCCACAAATTTGAGATAGAAATAATTATTTTATGATTTCTATGAGGTTTATAATATTAATGCATGCTTATGTGAAAGTTTCATGAAGAAATTCTATGCATAAAATGTCTAATTAAATTTTAAGGACCAAGTTGAATAAAATGCAAAACTTGCATTCTAGAAGATCTAAGCATGAAATTGCTTTAGATTATGAATTAGAGGGTCCTAATTAGCAATTTGACCAATTTTTATAATTTTGGACAAAAATGGACATGCATAGGAAAAATTTGAAAGAAAAACCCTAAGTGCATTTTGGTTATTTGCTAATTAAATGAAATAAAAAGGGAAAATCAAGTGAAAATCAAGTGAAAATGTTGTCTATCTTCCTCCTTAGCTGTCCAAATTTGTGGAGAACCATTGCTAGGGTTTTCAAACTTTTCAAGCTTGGAAGTAAGTCCGTTCTAGCCCCATTTTTAATGTTCTTTACATTTTTGAACTCCTCACAACATGATGTACCCTTTTATAACCGTATTTTAAGCTCGGGTTCATGTTGGAATTTTGACCCATGCATGAGAAGTTTGTGTTTTGATGTTTAATGGAAGAATATGATAGTTTGATATGTGTTCAACATCTTTTACTAGGTGATTTTGCATGAAAACACCTTAAAAGGACCATTTTGTAAAAGATGTAAAATAAGTGATAAAAATATGATTTTTGATGAAAATATGGGATGTTATGAGTATAAGAAAAATTCAGCTAGGCTTGGGTAATAAAGAAAATGCATGCATTTCATTTTACGAGCCTAGGGACTAAATCATAAATAAGTGAAAAGTTAGGGGTAAAAAGGTAATTTTACCAAGGCATGAATTATGGATTGATTTGAATAACGTGATTAATAAACAACTTAAATTTGGCATTATAGATTAAGAAAAATGTGAACTGGGTCTTGATCAAGGGAAGAATAAAGTATACGACGATTCGGCTTGATTATCATCATTTTTGTACCGAGTTAAGTGCATATGCAAATAATATGGTGTTGTAGCATATTTTTAATGTTTTGATATATTGTGATAAATGTTTTCTTGTTATTATGAGTTATATACTTATTGGTTGTTATGAAAGCATAAATGATAATTGGCCGTTACATACGACATCACGAGCAAGTATGACAAAGTATGCCTTGTGCAAGTGAGGAAAATCCTGTTTGAATCTTAGGAATAGTCTAGGATACAAGTGACATGTCATTAGGAATTAAGTAGTCTGAACTCATTGAGTGGTCTAGGTTCGTGATATATGTGGCATCCGAGCTCGTTGAGTGGTCTGAGTTCATAATGGATACGATACATGTGATTGAGTTTCGAGCAATGGTCTTGTGTGTCCTACCGGTGGCTAGGTAATCCTTGAGTGGTCGGATACCTGACAGCTTTTGCGAGCAGCTCGTGTAGTTACACCTTGATCGATAGCTTATATGAGCAAGCCCGTGAGTAGCTCTATTAAGAGCATTACATGTTATGAGGTAGCTTAGGCTACGTATGTTATGTGACACTTATGTGCAAGTTTCTGTGTATCCAATAGTATTTCAAGTGTTCAACGGGTAATGCAATGGATATGATGAAATTCTCGATGAGGGCATGTTAAAGAGGTATGGTTATATGTGATACTATGATGAGTACAGGTATGTACGCTAAAACTATGAATAATGCCTTGGTAAAGAATGATTTGTGATGAGAAAGTATATGTGTACATATGATAAGTATGTCAAACGGTTTAAGTGATAAATAATCTTTATGTATATGTTACTACGTCTTTGCATGTTGATTGCTTACTACCATTGCATATTATTTGCATGTGGACTTACTAAGCTTTAATGCTTACCCCTTTCCTTTCTATCCTTTGTAGTTCTGCCAAGCTAGCTCGGGGATCGAAAGCTGCTGGAGTATTCGATCACACTATCAAAGCAATATTGGGTAAAGTGAAATTGTTATTTTGAGTATGGCTTGTATAGGGCACTTGATTATTTTGTGATATGTGTCATGCTGTTTGGCCAAATTGTAAAGGCCTATGATGTTGATGATTCATTTTGTAATGGCCATGTGATATGGCTTGTAATTGATCATTGGGTTGTAATCTAATTACCCATGCATGCATGTGTTAGTGCCTTGATAATGTGATATGTTATTGCTTGGTGAATGTATGATAAAGTATGGATTAGATGCTAAAAGATAAAGGATGACTTAATGGCTTAAAATGACTATAGTCATGAATGCTTAATTTGAAATTATGGTAACAAGCTTAATAACGCATGAAATTGGTGTGGAATGCTTCTAAATGGTGTAACAAAATGAATGTGCAATAGGATGACATTATGAAGATGTAAGAGTACCATGGTGTTGAATATTTGAATGTCTAAATATGTCATGTTTCATGCTCTGAAATATGATTGAATGTATGAATGATTGAGGGTGACTATTTGCTTGGAAAATAGCCTTTAAATGGTCCACACGGGCAGACACACGGGTATGTTTCTAGACCTTGTGTGACACACGATCTGCCCACGGACATGTTGAATGGCCGTGTGTCCCTTGCACCCTAATTTTACAAGTCAATATGCTCAGTAGTAAACACACGGGCTAAGACACGGGCTTGTGTCTTGGCCGTGTGAGGTTCCGTGTCTTGGCCATGTGAGGGACACAGCCTACCCACATGGGTGTGTACTCTGGATGTGCGAAGTCTGCACCTTTTTATGAAAAAATCATTTAATTTTAATTAACCACACAGTCTGGCCACACAGGCGTGTGATGCGGCCGTGTGACCCTAAATTGGTGCTGATGTCGTAGTCAGAGAACTACATGGCTAGATGACACGGACGTGTAGAGAACACACGGGCGTGTGGCTCTATATTAGGGAAAATTTCCCAAACTTTTCTAAAGTCCTCGATTTAGTCTCGAATCCCTTTCGATAGTTGTTTTGGGCCTCGTAAGCCCATATTAGGGACAATTGTGTATGTATGAATGAAGTTGTTTTAAAGAAAAATTTTATAGCCTGACTTTTTACATGAATTACTGTGTATGTGTTCGGTAATGCCTCGTATCCTATCCTGGCCTCGGGTACGGGTAAGGGGTGTTACATTTGTTGCAAGATTCGGTTTCTTGTACCAAGATTTCCAAGATTTGAAATCTTGATTTTCTTGATTCTTGAAATTGTCTAAAACAACAAAATTAGACCAAGATTCGGTTTCTTAATTTTATTGAAAAGAAGTAATTGAATCTCGATTTTTTTAGTCATGTGCGCATCTAGGGCCTTGGTAACGAAGTCTTGGATGGTCCTGTTTAATCTTGCTCGAATTTTCTTGGCCTTCAACCTTGTTATTGGGCCTTGAGGAAATTTGAGCCCATCACATTCATGAGCCTTAGTTTGGGCCTTGAGACTCGCATCATTTCCCTCTTCCTCAAAAAGATTCGTCTTCAAATCTCAAACATCAAAGGGAGATAAATCAACAATATTCAAAGTAAAACTTACATTGTACTCACCGGTAGATCTATTTGATAGGCGTTGTAATTGATCCTCTTGAGTACTTGGAAAGGCTTATCACCCCTAGGGTCCAATTTAGTCCTCCTTTTAGTTGGATATTGCTCTTTGCGCATATGGACCCAAACCCAATCATCGGGTTCAAGGATAACTTGTTTGCGCCCCTTATTAGCTTTGTTCGCATTTATGTCATTTGTTTTTGCAATACGTTGTTTTGCCTTTTTGTGCATTGATTTCACCAACTCAGCTTTCTTTTTTCCATCTAAACTAGAAATATTTTCTATAGGTAATGACATATGATCAGGTACAGTTAATAGGTTAAAACCATAAACAAGTTCAAATGGTGAATAGCCAGTTGTAGAGTTCAAATGGTGAATAGCCAGTTGTAGAGTGAATGATCGATTGTATGCAAGTTCAACAAATGGTAAACATTCTTACCAATTCTTAAGGCTCTTACCCACAACAGCTCATAGTAAAGCATTTAAAACTTGATTTACGACCTCAGTTTGGTCATCAGTTTGGGGGTGACATGTAGTGGAATATAATAATTTAGTAAAAAGTTTACCCCATAATACCTTCCAAAAGTGGCTTCGGAACTTTATGTCTTTGTCAGAGACAATTGTGCAAGGTATTCTATATAGTTGCACCACCTCTTTAAAGAATAAGTCTGCCATATGTGTAGCATCATCTGTATTGTGAGAAGGAATAAAGTGTGACTTTTTTGAAAACCTATCAACAATAACAAATATACTATCTCAACTCTTTTTAGTTCGCAACAAACCGAGAATGAAATCCATGGATAAATCTACCCATGGTGAAAAAGGAACTGGCAAAGGAGTATAGAGTCAACGAGGCATTACCTTAGATTTTGCTTGTTTACAAGCAATGCACTTAGAACATACCTTTTCAACATTTTTCTTTATGTTCGGCCAATAACAGTGTTCTTGTAGAATATCTAGTGTTTTGGCAACACCAAAGTGTCCCATTAAGCCTCCACTATGCGCCTCATGTATTAGGAACTCTCTCATGGAGCAATGTGGTACCACATAACTTGTTTAGGTGAAAAAGAAACCCATCTACAAGATGAAATTTGTCAAAGGCACTATTCTCACAATTAACAAAGATATGTGCAAAATCAACATCATTTGTGTGCAAATTTTTTATATGCTCAAATCTTAAGACTTTAGTATTTAATGTAGTTATCAAAGAATATCTACGAGATAAGGCATCAACAACTACATTTTCTTTACCTATTTTGTACTTAATTACATATGGGAATGTTTTTATAAATTCTAGCCATTAGGAGTATCTTTTGATAAACTTACCTTATCTCTTTAGCCATTTAAGGGACTCATGATCCGTATGTATAACGAACTTATTGGGCATCAAGTAATGTTGCTACACTTGGAGAGCTGCACCAATGCCAATAACCTTTTATCGTAAGTTGAGTAGTTTAATTGCACCCCATTTAGTTTTTCACTAAAATATATTATTGGCCTTTTATCTTGCATCAACAAGGCACCAATTCCAATACCTAAAGCATCACATTCAAGTTCAAAAGTATTAGAAAAATCAGGTAATTTAAGAATTGGAGCAGAAAATAACTTATTCTTTAAGGCTTAAAAAGCCATTTCTTAAACTTCACCTTACTTGAAACCCACTGTTATTTTTATAACCTCAGTTAATGGGGTGGCAATAGTGGAGAAATCCTTCACAAAATGTAACAGTCCGGTTTAGACCCTAGTCAGAATAGAGGTATTACTTGACTGAACAAAACTTCTATAAGGTCAAAGATACTTACCAGACATAAATAATCAACAATGCAAACATGTCTCATTGATTTTCCATAAGAGCTCTTATAAATTTCCAAAATGACTCACTATCAAAACATAACCGAATATCTAATAACAAATTAACTACTGTCAAGTTATAACTAAAACATTTCACCACATTAGTTCAATTCTAAGGCTTCTCTAAACAAAATGAGCAAGCCATCTTCGCATGGCTATAATGTATACAAAGTCGAAATATCATTCTACCTATAGTCTATCCTATACATGCCTTAAACCATGATGATATACAATCTTCTCAACTCACATAATGACTCGATAGTGTGATGATATCTCCGGCCCTTCCAACTCGAGCTAAAGTATAAACCTATAAGAAATGAAAAAGAGAACACGGAGTAAGCTTCAATGCTTAGTAAGTTTTAAGTAATGCAAACAATTAATTTACTTATAGATCGATTATTTCAAATTTTCAAGAAATCATTCCTAGATAATTGCCACTTTGGCCAAGTATCCATGAACGTAATGCATATTTAGCAAATTCACCTCACTTGAATCTGAACTCAATTAAAACCAAATATTTAAATCACAAATAAGATCGTAAGAACTCGAAAAGCATCTCATTAACAAGTTTTAACCATGTTTGCAACAAAATCACAAATTCACTACAAACTGTCTTCCTGAGCAACAGTCACTAAATTATTTATAACTGGAGATAAGAAACTCCAAATCAAGTGCTGTAAATTTTCCCTGAAAATAGACTCATATATCTTCCATATATAAAATTTTTAGAATTTTTGGTTTGACCAATTAATACCAGATTTTTATTGAAATTTCCCCTGTTTCACTATTTGACTATTCTGACCACTCTTCACTACGAATCAATTTTCTCATTATACAGAATTCGAAATATGTTATCATTTATTTCATTTGAAACTAGACTCATTAAGGAGTCTAAGAATATAAATTTTATCTTATAACCATTTTTGTACCATTTATAATGATTTTCTGAAAACAGAACAGGGGACCTCGAAGTCATTTTGACTCCATTCCACGCCACTTCAATTATCTCATTATTGGAAATTCTTTTGCTTACACAGTTTCTTTTATAAGAAACCAGACTCATTAAGATTTCATAACATAATTTATTCAGCCTCTAACTCAACTTCCACAATTTATGGTGATTTTCTGAAATCACGTTACTGCTGCTGTCTCAAGCAGATTTATTACCCATTCTTTGCATTCATATTATTTAACATGTATATCACCAAATCAATCTCATATAACCTTTCACCATAACCGAATACACACGTACACATATGAGATTTTCACATATAATTCTCATTTCGCATTCATGATTCAATTCCGATCAATCTAACATATAAAAGTATATAATACATACCTGACCAACTTAATGTATTGAACATATTCAATGGTAGTTTACTACGAACACTCGAAATCAAAATCCTACTCCAATCATCGTCATTAAGTCTGCTAGGTTTAAAACCCAAATCCAATCACCACCACAAAGCATGCGGGACTTTAAGCCCGGATGTAATACCAGCACAAAGCCTTTAGGACTTAGCTCGGATATAACACCAGCACGAGTGCCTTCGGGACTTAGCCCGGGTATAACACCAGCACGAATGGCTTCGGGACTTAGCCCGGATATAACACCAGCACGAATGCCTTCGGGACTTAGCCCGGATATAATACCAGCACGAATGCCTTCGGGACTTAGCCCGGATATAACACCAGCATGAATGCCTTCGGGAATTAGCCCGGATATATATCTCACACAAGGCCTGCGGGTCTTAGCCCGGTTAAAATCCTCAATTATCGTTCACACACACACACACATATATATATCATAATACATTAGCATTTCATTTACCTTACTAGAACTCAAGCACAACATGCTTATCAATAATTTCACTTTCGGCTCAATAGTCACATGCAAAGAACCCGATTTCGTTTCACTATCCAACATGATTTCTATAACCATTCGGATACAAGTCATATGTACAAATTACTTATCTCACTACTTAATTCAAGTAGATACATTAGGTCACAATTTATATATTATGCTTATATATCATGATTTTATCAAATCATAAGCTAAGTTCCATTACCCAAAGACTTACCTCGGAAAATTTTGAATAGTTATGAATAGGCTATTCGACTGCTTTCTCCTTTCCTTTATCGGATCTAGCTCCTCTTTGCTCTTGAGCTTAATTTAAACCAATAAATTTGTTTAATCATTTCAAACATCAAAGGCAATTTAAAGAACTTAACCCTTATACTCAATAATGAAACCAAACCGTATACCTAATTATTTTAACACATCACCTCCAATGCATATATTGACTAACATATACCCAATCCACATGCCAAGTTACCATGAATAAAAATATTACATATATATATATACTACTAGTAATCTAATTATCTACTCGATCATATAGGGTAACGTCAATGCATCATAGTTATACAATTTGCCATACACATACCGCATATTTGACAAACCGAAACTACTCTTACATATTATCCATTATAATCATTTCAATATATATATAACATAGCTGAATATTCCTTAATATAAATGCATATAGTGATACTTTAGTAAAATATAATAACCATCTCCATAAGTATATTTTTACTCATGCAAAGACCGTACCTAAATCAACCATAGGTAGCACCTAAATCATCAACATTTTAACGCACCAACTACTTAAACTTAACCATTCATACACTTATATCTAATGTCATAAGAAATGTCGAATGCCTAATTTAACCAAACTTAAAGATTTAGCCTTCATCACTTTAATTAACCACTACCTATTTTTCAAGACTTCAAATACAAATAAATGAACACTTATACTCTTATGCCGAATTAGCTAACACTTATAATCCATAGCCGAATGTCATTAAACCTAAGCCACCATAATAATTTTACCTATCACCTCATACTTTATTATCAAAATGAATTAATTATACTTATAAAGATAATATCAAGCCGAAACCTATGCATAACATTACTTATATTATTCAAAATTATACCTTAAAAATCATATACATAGCCGAACCTTTTGATAATTAAACCTCTAATTATTTATTTCAATAACCCAAACGGCATTTGCTCCCATTTAACATTTATATACCAAACGATTGTTCAAGACAAACAAAATCTTATCTCCTCCCTTGACAACCACAACCGAGAGCTCAAACCAACATCCAAATTTCAAAGTTTTCAAATAGGCTAAATATGAAACTAGTTAATTAACTTAAACTAAGTTTAAAATTTCAAAAACTAACATAATTTACTAACCTTCTTCAAGCTTCAAGTGACCGAATGTTTTTGCCCCATTTCCTTCTTTCAATTCGGCCAAGAAGACAAAGATAAAGCTTTGTTTTCTTTACCCAAATTTTTACTTATTTCTTTATTCATTAATATTATAAAAATTATAAAGCCATTTAGTTGCCTTAAAACTAATAAATAATACATATATATTGTCATAAACATCAACATGGCCGGCCACTATAAACAAAAAGGGACATTTGACATGCAAGTCCAAACTCTTTAAAACATGCATTAATAAACCACTTATAAATTTATCTATCACATTTCAAAATTTTCTCACATAAGTCCTATTTAATAATTTCACATACAATTAACAAAATTACAGTATGAAACTTTCACACATGCACGTTCACATATAATAAGCATCGAATATGACGGTTAATTATTTTTACGACTCGGTTTTGTGGTCCCGAAACCACTTTCCGACTAGGGTCAAATTAGGGCTATTACAATGTAAATGGTTGATAATGTTATGGCATGAATGTTGTATGGTTTGGTATAGAAATTGGCTGAATTTGTTGTGTAAATATGCTTGGTTTGGTACGTGTAGGTTTGAACCAATTGGAGTGGCAAGTTGGCTATTCAAATGGCCTATTTTTGTCTACACGGGCAGGGACACGGGCGTGTGTCTCAGTCGTGTGCGACACACGGCTATCTTGTACAGCTGTGTGTCCCCGGGGTACCCTACAATTGTAAGTCAGGCTCGAGCACGGCCAAGACACACTGGAATGTGGCTAGCTGTGTGACCCAGGTCAGATTCGACCACGGCTAAGGTACACGGGCTACTCCATTAACAAGCTACTCTGTTAACAAGTTTGAATGGTCTGAAAAGTTTCAGAACAACTTTGATCAGTTAAAAACTTTGTTGACTGAAGCTCCAGTATTGGTACAACCTGAATCGGGTAAAGAATTTGTGATCTACAGTGATGCCTTGTTGATCATTCTGGGATGTGTTTTGATGCAAGATGGTAAATTCATTGCTTATGCTTCGAGACAATTGAAGCCGCACGAAGAGAACTATCTAACACACGACCTTGAGTAAGCCGCGATTGTATTTGCCTTAAAGATTTGGCGCCACTATCTGTTTGGTGAGAAATGTCACATATATTCTAATCATAAGAGCTTGAAGTATTTGATGACTCAGAAAGATTTGAATCTACGACAGAGAAGATGACTTGAGTTGCTAAAAAACTATGAACTTGTGATAGATTATCATCCGGGTAAGGCAAATGTTGTCGCTGATGCTTTGAGTCAAAAATCATTATTTGCTCTGCGTACGATGAATACTTATTTGGTTCTATCCAATGATGGTTTGGTTTTAGCCGAATTGAAAGCAAGACCTTTTTTCTTACAATAGATTATCGAAGCTTAGAAGATTGATAATGAGATTTTAGCTAAATGAGCTCAGTATGATTTAGAGTCTGATTCAGAATTTAGAGTTGATAAAGATGATTGTCTATGATTCTGAGATAGAATTTATGTTTCGATAAATCCAGAGTTAATTCAGATGATTTTGAATGAATCTCATAACAGTCGGCTATCTGTGCATCGAGTAGTACGAAAATGTATAATGATCTGAAACAGCACTACTAGTGGTCTGGAATGAAAAGATATATCTCTAACTTTGTTTCAAAATGTTTAAGCTGTCAGCAACTTAAAGCTGAACATCTGGTGCCATCTGGTTTGTTACAATTGATTATGGTTGAATACAATGATAAATCAATTGTATTTGGCAATAAGTGTGCGATTCAAAATAGCTTCGGCTATATGAGGCACTAAGTGTGCGATACCGAGATAGCTTTGGTTAATTGAGATGGCACTAAGTGTGCGGAATCGTTCTAGATTCTGCTAATCCTTAAAGCACTAAGTGTGCGGATGTTAAAGTATGAATAATCTTTAGAAAGTCTTAAAATATCCGAACGACAGGTGAGAATGAAAATGAATAAATATAGGAAAGTTTAGGTATTTATGATACCTATGTGATAGATGATGTTATGCATATGAAATTCATTGAATTGGTATAAACATACGAATTGTGTTGGCATAGAATTGATAGATGAATTAAGAATTAATAAGTACTCATGTGTTGATGTTTTATATGTTTTAAACTGTTGATGATTTTTGGTACGAGCTTACTAAGCTTTTGAAAGCTTACTCTATGTATGTTGCATTGTTTTATAGATATCGAAACTACTTGGAGCTCGGGGATCGTCGAGGATCGTTACCACACTATCGAATCTCATTTTGGTACCATTTGAAAATGTATATAGTAAAGTATGGCATGTATAGGCTAGGAGTACTTTGGATAGGTTTTGTAGTGCTTATATTTAGCCATGTGATATGGTTTGATATGGTTGTGTTTATGCTTTGATTTTGGTATATGAAATGTGATGCAAAATGATCTATTTGATGTGTTCATGAATGGCTAAGAGAAATGGTAAGTTTGGCAAGTTTTGGTATGAGATTTGGTCATGAGTTTAGAGATTATGAGATCATAAGTTTTGATATGATTTGATCTTATGTTTTGGCACAATTGAGTTGAGTTTATAAGCACGTAAATGGTTGATAATGTTATGGCATGAATGTTGTATGGTTTGGTATAGAAATTGACTGAATTTGTTGTGTAAATATGCTCGGTTTGGTACTTGTAGGTTTGACCCAATTGGAGTGGCAAGTCGGCTATTTAAATGGCCTATTTTTGTCCACACGGGTAGGGACACAGGCGTGTGTCTTAGCTGGGACACAGGCGTGTGTCTTAGCCGTGTGCGACACATGGCTATGTTGTATAGTCGTGTGTCCCCTAGGGTACCCTAAAATTGTAAGTCAGGCTCGAGCACGACCAAGGCACACGGGCGTGTGGCTAGGTGTGTGACGCAGGTTAGATTCGACCACGACCAAGGTACACGGGCGTGTCTTGTGGCTGTGTGAACAAGGCAGTATGTATGCCCTATTTTTGACACGGCCTAGACACACGGTCGTGTCTAATGCCGTGTTAGGCACACGGCCTGTTCACACAGGCGTGTGACCTGTACTTCTTTGAAAATGTTTAAGTTTTTGGAAAAATTTTGTATGTGTTGGGTTTAGTCCTGAATACTTTCTAATGCATGTCTTAGGTCTCGATGACCTATATAAGGGACTCTATATTGGCATTTGTTCTTTAATGCTTTGATGCTTATAAAATGTATGTTAATTGTTTTGATTTTTCTGGTAATGCCTTTAACCCTAGTCCAGTTACGGATACGGGTTAGGGATGTTACACAAAACGTCTATAAATACCTGCTAAACCATGGAAAGATCTCACCTCAGTAATCAATTTAGGAGTTGGCCACTCCCTTATTGCCTTTACTTTACCGTCATCGACATGAATACCTTAATATAAACCCTAAAAAAATTAGCTTATCACAACAAAAAGTGCTTTTATCAAGGTTGGCAAATAATTTTTCATTTCTTAGAATGTCCAAAAAAAAAAATTTAACATGGAAAACATGAGAATCTACCACAAGTTTACCGAAATAAGGCCTTAAAACATGATTTATTAATCTCATGAAAGTACTAGGTGCTTTAGTTAGACCGAAAGGCATAACAAGCCATTTATACAATCCAAACTTAGTTTTAAAGGCTATTTTCCATTCATACCCTTCGCTCATACGATTTTGATGATAACCACTTTTTAAGTCAATTTTAGTGAAAATCGTTGAACCATGTAACTCATCAAGAATGTCATCAAGCCTAGGGATTGGATGCCTATACTTTATCATTATTTTGTTGATTGGGCAGCAATCAACAGACATTCAGAATGAACCATCTTTCTTAGGCACCAACAGGACAAGGATGGTACAAGGACTTAAACTTTCTCTAATGTACCATTTGTCTAATAGTTCCTCTATTTACCTTTGCATATCCTTTTTCTCCTCAGGATTGCTTTGATAAGCTGGGCGATTTGGAATTGATGCTCCGGGTACTAAATCAGTTTGGTGCTCAATTCCTCATAAAGGTGGTAAACTTTTAGGGGCCTCATTGAAAACATCGGTATAATCCTGCAAAAGAGATTTAAGCACACTGGGCAAAGATTTGTTAAGGTCAATTAAAGATAAATAATTTTGCCAAAAGCTCACAAGGATTCAGGGTTGTTTCTTTATTAAGGCTCTCCACATATTTTTACTCTTGCAAATACACTTTGCACTCTTTTTTTACCACTAGAGGATTCACTCACCATTGGGCCGTTTGAATTTTAACTTTTAGCACTAATGACCTCTTTTCTCTCAATCTTTTTTGTTTTTCCTTTCCCCTTAACCCCCTCAAAAAATTTCATCATTTTCATTTGATCTTTATACATGTTGTTAGGATACAAAAGGGCTAGAGTAAATTTCTTCCCTTTAAAGATAAGGGAATATCTATTTTGTTTGCCATGGTGTATTACATCACGATCAAATTGCCACGTTCTTCCAAGAAGTAAATGTGCAACATGCATGGGGACGACATCACACCATACCTCATCCTCATAATTTCCAAGTTTAAATGTAATCAAAGATTATTTTGGAACTCGTACTTCAAAACATTTAGTAAGCCATTGAAGGTGGTATGGCTTAGGGTGTTTTAAGCAAGGAAATTTTAGAGAGTCCAAAAGATAGCTACTAACAACATTAGCATAACTTCCACTATCCACAATAAGCAAACACAATTTACCTTTAATGAAACACTGAGAATGGAATATATTAGTCCTTTGACTGTTAAGATCATCCCTCATTTGGATGTTGAGGGTGCGACACACTACTAGGCAATGGGATTCAACAAAATGCTCCTCCTCATTTGGTGGTTTACGAACTCATCATTTATATCACTGGCATGGGTCATATTCTCCATGAATTTCGTCATTTTTGGATTGTATGAATCAGAAGTATATTCACTATTTTCTTTGATAAGGAGAAGTCTCGTGTTAGGATATTCTCTACTATATTGCCCACGTCCTTTACATTTGAAACATTCTATCTCATGAGTTTTTTTCATGTTTGAACCACCTAAACTGGGCTGCTTAGAGATTATTTGCATTTTCATAGGAGCCCCACTCTTCCAATCTGATTTCTTAGTATCACCACTTGAAGAGAACTTGTTAGCATTAAAAGGTGGTTTCAAATTCTTAAAGTTAAAATTGAAACTGTTACCTTTGTAATATTATGAAGTAGAGAATGAACGAAGGCTTTGTTCCTTCAATTGTTGCTCAATCTCAATGGCTTTGTGACCTGCCTCCTCTAGATCTATGTAGGTCTGTCACTGTAAAGTTTTGGCTATAGGTTTGTCCAAGCCATCAATAAAACGTATCATAGTGGTCTCATCATCCTCTTCAAAATTTGCTTATTTCGTAAGCATCTCCATCTCCTTGAAGTACTCATCAACTGATCTACTACCCTGAACAAGTCATCGAAGTTTGGTTTCGACCTCCCTGTAGTAATGAGAAGGAATAAAGCGTTTTCTCATGACTTGTTTCAACTCATCCCATGTGGTAATTTCTCTCTCATAGTTTCATTGACGACTTATTCTAAGTTAAGTTCACCAACTCAACGGATAGTCTGAGAATTAAAGTTTCACCAATAGGACTTTCTCATATTACAGGCATCTATAGTAAGGAAACCTAAGCTTTATTTTTTATTCCCTCTCATAGAATGCCTCAGGATAATTTTTTCCACAAAATTGAGGGATCGTGAACTTTGGTTTTGCCAAAGAAGGCCGCCCACAGTCATTAGTAAGTAAAGGATCATCATTTGCACGAGGGACACGTCTAACATTATGTCATGAGCATGAGGTAGTTCAACCTCAACATCATCATTAGCACGCCAGTTTTGAGTCCTTTGCTCAGTCCGTAACTGATGCAAGGTATTGATCATTGTTTGAAGCATAGCATCGCTTTGTCTTTCGCGCCACAGCTCAATCCTCTAGAGTTTATTGCAACATATCAAACTTGTTTTTGAACTTATCATTGACTTCATTGAGGTAATCTTGTAATTTCATTGCGAAACCAATAAGATTTTCAATGGTCACTACTGGTGTGTCATTCTGGTCATCACTCCCTTTGCCACTACGAGACATTGTGACAAATCTGAAAAGAAACACAACACTCAAAAAGAATAAAATTAAACAAATCTCATCGTTATGCACTGAAAAATAAAATTGAATTCTCAATGAGGTAAGAATTAATCTTGTGAGTCCTTTAGAAGTCCAAAAGTGGCTAGACACCAACTGTTTAAGTTGCACAGAGGAAGGAATGTGTAACGTGCTGTAACCTACTAACACTAGAAACAATAAAGTGTTAGAATGCGTATAGAAACAACAAAAAGCAAAGACAAATGAAAACCTAAGGCTAAGAGTCAATGAAAATTTATGAAACCCGAAAAATTGTGAAGCAACTTGACAAGCTTCGCTCGAGGCCTTCCTAATTTCCAAAAATCACGAAATTTAAATTGGAGCCTCCTCAATTAATATAGATCTGATTTGGAAAGTTTCGACAAAAAAATCAACCCACATAATATTTTTTTATTTTTTCTTTTTCTTTCTTATTTTCTATTTCTGTACTTTTTTATCACAAAGTGGGAAATATTTTTCATATTATAATACGATGCCAAGAATTAGTATATAAAATTTTAGATCAATTTAAAAACGTTTACCCACTCAAAAATATTTTTTTGTGAAAAAAATTCTGGGTAAAAATTGCTTATAGGCTGTTTGCAATGGAAATCAGTTTAGAAATCAAGCATGAACACCCAAATCTGATACCATATGATAAAGAATGATGTGGATGAATGCAGAAGTAGATCGTAAAGTTTGTCAAAGTCGCAGATTTACCCTAGATCTCTAGACGAATGTAAACTGAAATAAGAAAGAACGAAAACAAATTAGTAGTCACAAAGGAGAGTCAAACGAAATTAAAATGAAAGAAAGATGAACCAGTTGGTAAGAGTCCAAAAGAGAACGAGTTAGGGTTTCTTGGATGGAAAGAAATCGTCCTTGGACCTCAAGAAAATGCCCCAACTAGATTTGGAAAAATAAAATACAAACATATTTGTTAGAAGTGATTTTAAAGAAAAAAGCAAACTATTTTGTGCAAGAATGATTGAAACAACAAGAAAAGATTAAAACTCCTAATTTTGACGTGTTTCTTAATGGAACAAGGTAGGAGAACATCTTTCCTGAAACAATTTCAGCCTATAATGAAAATCAATAAAATCAGCAAGCCAAAACAACAAGAACTAACTTAAATAAACAAGAAACGATAAATTAAGGATCGAAAAGAGAAGATGACGTCCTAAGAAGCCTTGGAAACATTAAGAATCCACAACTCCTTTCAATGGCTCTAATTCCCCCTCCAAGAAAGAGATCTTAGCAAGAAAGAGATCTTAGCAAGAAAGAGCTTGAAGATGATTCCCACAACCTAAAAAATTGTTAAAATAGCTTTTAAAAGAAACTCAAGAGCAATTCTTGAAGAAAAACTCAAAGAGAATTATTATTAACTCAAAAAAAAAAGACATAAATCAATTCTATATGTACAAGGGTGAATGTCCATGCTACTTATAGGCCCCTAAAATAAGTTTTCCTAACCTAATAGAATAAATAAAATGACAACTCATCAAATAAAAAAAAATAATTCCAAGTGTGGACTTTTAATGAGAATTCAATCAAAGGAAATAAATGAGCTCTTTCAGCTAAATTCTTACATGATGATCGACCTATTAAAATAAAATTGGACTTATAGTTTAAATATTTTACAATTTGGGCCACTTTGATAATTTAGTCTGATATTCAGTTAAATTACTTTCCAAACTTCAGGATGGGCTTGGAAACATCTTAATGAGCCATTTGTTCAAGAACTTGGTCTTGTGATCTGTTTGCTCTCGAAATTGGCTCGTTCAAGCTCGTACTGAAATCCAATACGCCATGGCTACAAGATTCAGTTTCTTGGACCAAGATTTCCAAGATTTGAAATCTTGATTTTCTTGATTATTGAAATTTTTCGAAACAACAAAACTAGGCCAAGAGTTGGGCTCTTGATTTTCTTGAAAAGAATAAATTGAATCTTGATTTTTTTTGACCGTGTGTGCATCTAGGCCTTGGTAACGAAGTCTTGAATGGTCCCGTTCACATAAGATTCTTATAGGTGATTACGTGTAAGACCACGTTTGGGACGTTGGCATCGATTTGTGATTTACGTGTAAGACCATGTCTGGGATATCGGCATCGTATTTGATTGGTGTAAGACCCTGTCTGGGACAGTGGTATCGATATGTGATTACATGGAAGACCACGTTTGGGACGTTGGCATTGTACGAGCTTTCCGAGTTATCTGAGTATCCTTATTGATTCTGAACGGTTCAACGACAATATTGAGAAATGAACTACTAGGTGAAAGCGTATCTGATTGAGGTACGTTCAAATGACGATACGTGAAATATGTGACAACGAATGAAATGAATGTATACAAATGAATGAGGTGATATATATGCTCGTTATATGAAATTGTGGTCCCATATTTCGAACGTGAGAATTATTAAACATGAAACATGACTTTGATGTATGATTTCTTGGTTCGATTACTTGCACAGATAATGAGATGAAAATGTTTGAGTTTGGAGTATGTTCTGTATGTGATATATGATTAATATAATAAGGTTGGTCTTGGTTAGCTATATGATTCATATATGTGAATTTGGTTTATGTGAATAGGTGGATTATGGATATTCGAAATTGGAAGTGTTTATAAAGAAGTTAATATAAGCTTAGGTGTGAATTATAATAAATGACCATTTGGTTGGTTATGTAATGAACATGTGCAAACTTGATTTATATGATTGAACTAACAGTTGATATTCCGATTTGAAAGTGTTAGAATTAAGTGACCCAAATTCTTATTTAAATAAAATACGATGAAAAATAAAATAAAAGTAAAATCCATATAGAACTAGACTTCTTTTATTTTATTTTAGAATATGGTTTTAAACCTTATTAAACTTCATCTATTTTATATTGATTAGGATAAGGTGTTTCAATCCTACTAGAATATGGCTTTACAAGCCTATAAATAGACATAGTCTATTCCTCTTGTATTAAGATTTAATTTTTCGACATAGTGAATTTTCTTCTCCTCTGCCCGTAGTTTTTTTTCCCGAAAGGGTTTTCATGTAAAATTTGTGTGTTCTTTATTTTATTTTATTTTATTTTTCACAAACTGGTATCAGAGCTTCTGGGTTATTCATCTCGATCACGGTAATGGCGTCTTTGAAGTATGAAATTTCACTATTGGATCGCAACACCAGATTTGTGTTGTGGCAAATTAAGATGCAAGCAGTTCTTGCACAGATGGATCTAGAGGATGTCCTACTAGGGATAGATAAGATGCCTTCGACATTAACAGATGAAGAGAAGAAGCGTAAGGATCGAAAGGTGTTAACACAATTACATCTGCATTTGTCCAATGAAATTTTGCAGGATGTGATGAAAGAAAAGACTGCCACTGCATTATGGAAGAGGCTAGAACAAATATGTATGTCGAAAACTCTAACAAACAAGTTGCATATGAAGCAGCGTCTTTATGCTCATCGTTTGGAGGAAGGTGCTTCTGTACACGAACACTTAATAGTGTTTAAAGAAATTCTCTCAAACTTGGAGGCCATGGAGGTTCAGTATGATAAGGAAGATCTAGAGTTGATTCTACTTTATTCGTTGCCCCCGTCTTATTCAACCTTTAGAGACACGATTTTATATAGCCGCGAGTCTCTCACAGTTGATGAGGTTTATGATTCTTTAACCTTGTATGATAAGATGAAGCATCTTGTGGTTAAACCTGATTCTCAGGGAGAGGGTCTCATTGTTCGTGGGAGATAAGATCGGAATGCTGATGATGATCGTGGTAGGACACAGGAACGAAATCCTCGTGGTAAATCTAAAGGTAGATCGAAGTCTTCAAACAGAGGTAAAACTTGTAACTTCTGCAAGAAGAAAGGGCACATTAAATCTGAGTGCTATAAGCTACAAAATAGGATTAAAAGGGAAGCTGCGAATCAAAAGGGAAAACAACCAGAAAATTTCGGTGAAGCTGATGTTGTAGAAGATTACAGCGATGGTGAACTTCTAGTTGCTTCTATCAATGATTCTAAATTAAGCGAGGAATGGATACTTGATTCAGGCTGCACCTTCCACATGAGTCCCAATTGGGATTGGTTTACAACTTACGAAACAGTGTCTGAAGGTTTTGTTTTGATGGGAAATAATGCTTCGTGTAAAATCGTAGGTGTTGGAACAGTTAAAGTTAAGATGTTTGATGGAGTTGTTAGAACACTTAGTGAAGTACGACATGTTCCAGAATTGAAGAGAAATTTAATTTAGTTGAGTACTCTTGATTCAAAAGGGTACAGATATACAGCTGAAAGTGGGATTTTAAAGATTTCCAAAGGTTCCCTTGTTGTGATGAAAGGGCAAAGAAAAACTTCCAAGTTATATGTTTTGTAGGGTTCTACTGTTACTGGTGATGCAGTTGTCGCTTCCTCTTCCTTGTCAGATGATGATATTACTAAACTTTGGCATATGCGCCTAGGGCATATGAGTGAGAATGGCATGGTAGAATTGAGTAAAAGAGGACTTCTTGATGGGCAAGGTATTTGCAAACTAAATTTCTGTGAGCATTGTGTTTTTGGGAAGTAAAAAAGAGAGTTCAATTCACTAGAGAAATCCATAACACGAAGGGAATATTGGAGTATATTCATTATAATCTGTGGGGGCCATCCAGAGTGCCTTCAAGAGGTGAAGCTAATTATGTACTAACCTTTATTGATGATTTTTCCAGAAAAGTTTGGGCGTTCTTCCTGACGCAAAAAAGCGATGTGTTTTTCGCATTTAAGTCTTGGAAAATTATGATTGAAAACAGACGGGAAAACAGATAAAATACCTCCACACAGATAATGGCTTAGAGTTCTGTTCTGATGAGTTTAATAGATTGTGCAAGTCAGAAGGGATCATGAGACACTTGACAGTTTGTTATACTCTACAGCAAAACGGCATTGTAGAATGAATGAACATAACGATCATGGAGAAGGTTCGATGTATGTTGTCAAATGCCAACTTACCGAAGTTATTTTGGGCAGAAGCAGCCTCTACTGCATGTTTTTTGATCAATCGATCTCCATCCGTTTCCATTGAGAAAAAAACTCTACAAAAGGTATGTTCTGGTAATCCTGCTAAGTATTCTAATTTAAAGATTTTTGGGTGTCCTACGTATGCTCATGTTGATAATGGAAAATTGGAACCCAGATCTATTAAATGCGTTTTTCTTGGTTATAAAGCTGATGTAAAAGGGTATAAGTTATGGTGTCCTAAAAATAGAAAAGCTGTGATTAGCAGAGATGTTGTTTTTGATGAAACTGCTATGCTACCTAACTTATCTCTTAAAGACTCTTCCAATAAAGAAAATCAAAAGCAGGTGGAGTATCAAATTAATACAGAGTCAACTCCTCAAGCCAGAACAAAAATTGAGAATAGAGTTGCTTCTTCACCATAATACTTTATCGCCAAAAATAGAACTAGAAGAGAAATTAAACCTCCAAAGAAGTATACCGAGGCTGATCTAGTTGCTTATGCTTTAAATGTGACTGAAGATATAGATGCGAATCAAGAGCCATCTAATTATTCTGAGGTGGTTAGCTGTGAAGATTCAAAAAAGTGGATGTTTGCTATGCAAGAAGAGATGGAATCACTCCATAAAAATAGAACATGGGACCTTGTGAAACTTCCTAAAGGTAAAAAGGTTGTTCGTTGTAAATGGGTGTTTAAAAAGAAAGAAGAGACTCCAGGAGTTGAAGAACCCAGATATAAAGCAAGGCTTGTTGCAAAGGGTTACAGTCAAATTCCAGGAGTGGACTTCACCGATGTGTTCTCTCCAGTTGTTCAGCATAGTTCAATTCGAGCTTTGCTTGTTATTGTGGCCATGCATGATTTGGAGCTTGAGTAGTTAGATGTAAAAACTGCATTTCTGCATGGAGAACTTGAGGAGGATATTTACATGCAACAACCAGAGGGTTTTATAGTCTCAGAAAAAGAGGACTATGTTTGCTTGCTGAAAAAGTCCCTTTACGGTTTGAAACAGTCACCAAGACAGTGGTACAAGAGGTTTGATTCATTTATGACTTCTCATGATTTCAAAAGAAGTAGTTTTGACAGTTGTCTTTACTTTAAAAAAAATAGTGATGGTTCTTTTGTGTATCTACTTCTTTATGTTCATGACATGTTGATAGCAGCAAAAGATAAATGAGAGATAAGAAATGTCAAAACCCAACTAAGTAAAGAATTTGAGATGAAAGATTTAGGACCAGCAAAGAAGATACTTGGTATGGATATTCTCAGAGATAGAAAAGCAAGTAAATGTACCTAAGTCAGAAGGGGTACATTGAGAAAGTTCTTTGTAGGTTCAGTATGCAGAGTGCTAAGCCTGTTAGTACTCCTTTAGCAGCCCATTTCAGACTTTCATCGGCTTTGTCTCTACAATTAGATGATGAGATTGAGTACATGTCACATGTTCCATGCTCTAGTGCAGTGGGATCTCTCATGTATGCTATGGTTTGTTCACGTCAAGATTTATCATATGCAGTCAGTGCAGTTAGCAGATACATGGCAAATCCTGGTAAAGAACACTGGAAAGCAATTCAGTGGATTCTAAGATACTTACGAGGTATTACTGATGTTTGCTTACAGTTTGGAAGAACTAGAGATGGAGTCATAGGGTATGTTGATGCTGATTTTGCTGGAGACCTTGATAAAAGAAGATCCTCACAGGTTCTGTCTTTACAATCGGAGGTTGTGCAATCAGTTGGAAGCCACTTTGCAGTCTACAGACGCTTTGTCTACCACTGAAGCTGAGTACATGGTGATTACTGAGGCTTGTAAAGAAGCTATTTGGTTGAAGGGACTCTTTAGTGAACTCAATGAAGACCTTCAAATCAGCACAGTATTTTGTGACAGTCAGAGTGCCATCTTTCTTACAAAAGATCAAATGTTTCATGAGAGAACAAAACACATTGATGTTCGGTATCATTTTGTTCGTGATATTATTGCTCGTGGTGATATTGTTGTGAGCAAAATTAGTACTCATGAAAATCCTGCTGATATGATGACTAAGTCACTTCCTATAACCAAGTTTGAGCATTGCTTAGAGTTGGTTGGTGTTCATTGTTGAAGTTAAACCCTTATGGGGTTTTATGAAAGAGGTGGAGAACTTTTTTATTGAAAGTTCGCGATGAAAAACTTGTTCATTGAGAATTTGTGTCAAGGTGGAGATTGTTAGAATTAAGTGACCCAAATTCTTATTTAAATAAAATATGATGGAAAATAAAATAAAAGTAAAATCCATATAGAACTAGACTTCTTTTATTTTATTTTAGAATAAGGTTTTTAAACCTTATTAAACTTCATCTATTATATATTGATTAGGATAAGGTGTTTCAATCCTACTAGAATATGGCTTTACGAGCCTATAAATAGACATAGTCTATTCCTCTTGTATTAAGATTCAATTTTTCAACATAGTGAATTTTCTTCTCCACTGCCGGTTGTTTTTTTTCCTGAAAGGGTTTCCACGTAAAATTTGTGTGTTCTTTATTTATTTTATTTTATTTTATTATATTTTCTTTTTCACAGAAAGCATGGTTTATATGTTCATTGATAAATAAGATAAGTGAAGTTACTTAATGTGATGATTGGATTATATGGGACAAGTGATTGAATATGTGTATAAAATTAATTAAATTTGGCCTATTCGAGTTGAATTATATATGTTCTTGTGATTTATTATTTGCTTATGGCTTATTAAGCTTTTAAAGCTTACTCTATGCGTTTGTCTTATGTTTATAGAGTTTCAGAGACTTGCTCAGGTTAGATGTCGTTGGAGATCTCATCATACTATTCAGTTTTCACTTTAGCAAATAAATGCTTTGAGATTCGGTTATGTGGCTAGTTTTGATATATTTGGTTTTGAAATTTGTATATATATATATAGCCATGCGAAAATGTTTGATCATGATACTAATGTTGGTATATATATATGGTCATGTTATAAGCTTAATATAGAGGTATGTTTCATGTTAAAATATGTTTGTGATGTTGGTTATATGATTTAGAAATGAGATGTGTTAATGATGAAATATAATCGGCCATGAAAGTAGCTCATTTTGGAAGTATGATTTGCAGTGTATTTTGTGTGGTGGTTGATTATAAAATTCGGACTAAGTGAGGTAAATATGGTTTATGGATATGTTTCGGTTATGGCTTATTATTGACCTATTTTGGATGTATAATTTGTGTTGTGTAAAGGTTTGAAAATGGTAAATGATGTGTTTTTGATATAATACATATGCTCACATAAGCTAAGTTATGTATATGTGATAGCTTGCAAATTGTTTGTTAAGGTACGGTTTGAGATGTTAAAGTATGAATATGTTTTGTAATTTATTTGATGGTAATTTAGGTATGGTTATAAATGGTACAATTAGTTTTGATTTAAATTTTGAAATTGGTTGAATGATCGAAGAATAAATTTTATGACCGAATATATGGTTAAAAGATTGGCTATGCATATGTATTTTGGAAATGGTAAAGGGTTGTGTATTTATATTTGGCTAACAATAGGTAAAATATACTTTTACATGCCTATGATATGTTTTCTTTTTGATTCGGTAATTAATGGTTAAGTTGTTAAGTTAAATGCTTGAGTTTAAAATATGCCCTAATGTGGTTTATGAATTTGGTAAATGACAGATAGGTATTTTGGATATTTCATTAGTCAAGTAATATTGTAATTATGGTATGATTTGATTCGGCACTTATGTGTAAATTGGTAGTTATTATTTTGGTAAAATGTGCAAAATTTGGTAAAACCAAATTTTATACTTGACCTTATGTGAAGTTGTTGATGCTGTATATATATATTAATGATTAATAAATAATGTGGTTTGGCTTGATTTAGTAAAATGTGAAGAAGTGCATATTTATAAATAGTATTTTTGGAAAGTAGTTAATGAAGTGTATTTATATGAGTGGATGTCTTAATATATGATCTGTATATGAAATGAACTATACTTGGTTATAAGTTAAGCATTCGATTGCCATGATTCATTGGTTATATTTGAATATTAATTTGGGAAGTGAATGAATTATAGAATCGAAGCATGTTAGATTGGTTTAAAATTTTACTAGATGATTAATATTGAAATGATTATATTATTTGGTGCATGAATTGAAATGAATGTCTGTTTTGAGTTGTATTTTGATCGGTAATGCCTCGTAACCCTATTTTGGTGACGGACACGGGTTAGGGGTGTTACATTTGGTTGGTATCAAAGCTATGGTTTAGTCGGTTCTAGGACTACCATAGCGTATGTGAGTCTAGCTATACATGCCATATTTAACCTACGATAGTGTGATATCTGTCGACTCTAACGAAAATTGTTTTGATGAGACAGATTTGCTTTCCAACCGAGCTATTTCTGATAGTACAGAAGTAAATACTCAAATGTTTGAGTGGAAATGTGTTGATTATGAGTTAAAACTCATAAATGTATGGATCAAAGAGTATGACATGTTGTTATTGATAACATCTTCATTTCTTCTCTCTACAATATTTACCATCACTTCCTCTTATTTCTCTTCACTAACATATCAAAAACATACCATACTTAAGGTTTTGGTAACATTTACAAAACATACCAAAATATCACTTAACAACTTAGGTACTTTCAAAATGACCAAAAGACATCCTAGGTACAATGCCATTTTCCAAAAAGATAGAAACTTCACCAATTTGAGTTTGGGGATCGGCTTGTATGCTGAGTCCTTACACTTTCATACCTACCCTGCGCACGGAAACAAACCGTACGCTGAGAATATTCTCAGTGGTATTTCTATAAACAATAGCTTAATCAACTTTAAAACATGGTAATTCAAACACATTATTGCTATTATTCAATATCAATCATCATTTCAATAATAGTCAATCAATCAGTACTTTAATAATCTTTACTTTATTTACCCTTATTAACATAACTAGAATACTGACGGATACACGGATCCAACCTATACTCCGGGATAAGCACATAGTGCTTCATCGGAACAAATCCGGAACTTTAACATCATAGTACACAAAGTACTTCATCGGAACAAATCCAGAACTTTAACAATAGTCGACACATAGTGTCTCATCGACTCAATGTCGGAATATCCCAATACTTCTAATTCCTATGACATGTTAACTATATCCGACTAGCCCGACACTATTAATAGGGTATTCAAAATCACATTCATTTCAATATGGTAAGAATACTTACCTTATTCACATTTTCATACAATATAATTAGAAAATATAACAATAACGATTAAGCTCGGTTTATAGAAATACAAACCACTATTTATCGAATTTAATCGATATCTTCTTTCACTTTCTCTTTTCCCTTATTTGATGATGTATTCGGTGCTACGTTAGCTACGGACAATCATACAATTAAAAATCATCAATATACTAATTCATTAAACACATTTTCACTTTCTATCAAATTTTTACAAAAATTCCAATTTCGTCCTTTTCCCATACTAATCTTTTTTTTAACTAAATCATCATATTTTCATTTAATCAACTCATTAACAATTTCAAGCTCATAAAAAAATCATCATAAAACATAAATTTTGAGCTCTATACAACTTAGTCCCTAGTTAAACCTAACTTAAAAATTCCTTCAACAAATCACTTCTAACTTAAAATTCTATCATTTTAACCCATAATTCTCAATTTAATCAACTTAATAAACATCTAAAAATTCACTATTTTTCTTGATTTTAACCTCATACATGTAGAATTTTGAATTAGGCATCCATAAACATAAAAATCACAAGAAAATGAGCTAAAACAACTTACCAAGCAAGCTTTAGGGCCTTAATCCTCAAATTTTCCCTTTTCTTTTTCTTTCTTTCTTTCTCACGTTTACTCTCTGTAACTCTTTCTATCTTTCTTTCTTTTTTTTCTTTTATTTCCTTTATTCATAAATCTATATTCAATATAATAATATTAATAATATAATATTATTCTAATAAAATAACTTAATCTATAAGAAAAACTACTTTAACACATTTAATATTTTTACCAACTATTACACATGTTATACAATATTAACACACACATGTCACTTAGGGTCTAATTTCTAGATTAGTCCCTTTAGTAATCTTTAATCTATAATTAAACTTTTATACCTTATGCAATTTAGTCGTTATTCTAAATTCAAGCTGCTTAACTTAATCAAACATTAATCAACCACTCAACTATAATTCATAAATATTTCTAATAAATATTCATGAATTAATTTCACGAAAATAGTACTCAAGACTCAATTTTCGATACCGTAACTTTCGGTTCATTACAATTCTCTCCCCCTTAATAAATTTCGTTCTCGAAATTTACCTGAAAAGAGATGGGGGTTGTAATAGCCCAAAATTGGGTCTAGTTGGAACAGAGGTTTCGGGATCACAAAATCTGAGAGAAAAATAATTATTTTATGATTATTTTGAGGTCTATGATATGATTGCATGATTTTGTGAAAATTTTGTGAAGAAATTCTATGTATAAAGTGCTCAATTTGAAGTTAGGGACTAAATTGAATAAGTTGCAAAACTTGCATTCTAGAAGTTTCTAGTATGAAATTGCTTTGAAATATTAATTAGGAGGTCTTAAATAGAAATTTGACCAATTTCTAAGTGATGGAAAAAAGTTGGACATGGATGGAATTTTTGAAAGTTTAGTAAGGAAGGGCATTTTAGTCATTTGGTAATTAAAAGAAATAAAAATGGAAAATAAAGCCAAAATTGACTCATCTTTTTCATGGAGGCCGAAATTAGCATGGGGGAAGCCATGGCTACGGTTTTCAAGCTTTCCAATCTCAATAGTAAGTCCGTTCTAACCCCATTTTTCAAGTTCTTTACGTTTTTGGAATCCCGGTAATTTTATTAAGCTTATTCTAGCAATAATTTAAGCTAGGGTTCATATTTGGAAAAATACCCATAGATGAAATGTGTTTATTTTGTTGTTTTATGATAGAATATGAGGTTTCAAATTATGTTAGACAACTTGTGCTACTCGGTTTTGAGTGAAAACGAGTAAAAGGGCTTAATCGGTAAAAATACCTAATAGTCATAAGTATATGTTAGAGTGAGAATTTGATGTTGCCATAGAAGGGGAAAGTGATCAGCATGTTATAAAACATAAGAATAAGGGATTAAGTTTAATTCTCGAGCCTAGGGGCAAAAGTGTAAATATGCAAAAGTTTATGGGCAAAATTGTAATTTTTCAAAAGTTTGAGTTAAGGACTGTTTTGAATAGTACATTAATTAAATAAGTAAAATATGATGTTTTAGATCCCGAAAAATGAGATTTGAACCTAGAATGAGAGAAAAATCGAAAGTTGGGAAAGTTGGTAAAATGACCGTTTTAGTATCGAGGTAAGTTCATATGTATAATAAGCATTAATTTATGCATGTTTCAATGTAAAATTGATATATTTATTATAATTTCCGAGGTGTTGAAAGTATGTAAGTTGGTATGATAATAATACAACAATAATGCTGTAATTTATATTTGAAAGTTAAATTTAGTGAATTAATTGAATTATGTTAAATTAAATGATTATGGTGCCAAGTTTATGAATTGATTTAAAAATATGTCTATGGTACATGAAGTGCATTGAATTATCATACATAAATGTGATTTCTATGATTATGGATATTATGGGAAATTGTAAGTTCATATGATTTTTAATAAGGCAATGTGTAATTTAATGTTATTGCCTTGATATTAAATGAGATGTAAGTTTATATGTAAGTAATACATCAATATTACTTGTATTATGATATTTTATAATAATATTGGAAATATGTTTGTGGATAATTATTTGATTGGTGAAATTTTTGGAAAAGAGAGAGAAATCCCGGTTGAACCTTCGGAAAGATTGGATGATACAGATAATATGTAGCTAGGTCACATGTATGGTGCTGAGTGCACATCATGTGTACAAGGGAGCTACAAGACATTATGATGTAGCTAGGTCGCATGGGTGATACTATGTGTACACCATGTAGACAAGAGAGCTACGGGATATATGTAGCTAGGTCGCATGCATGGTTCCAGGTGAAGGACACCATGTAGACAAGAGAGCTACGAGATAAATTGGCTAGGTCACATGGGTGGTACTGAGTGTTCACCATGTGTACAAGAGAGCCGAACTATATGATGGGTGGAGCTATGTACTGAAACCACCAAGTATCGAGGATTGATCTGAAGTGCTCAACGGGAGACTCTCTATGTATTGCTTTGTGAGTTTTGTGATGAATAAGTGCAGGAACTTGGTTATGTGAATGATGTGTTCATTAAGTGACCAGGATGTGGTAAGGTTATAAACAAGTAAGTTATACATGAGGATGATTTTATGGTGACCTTGTGATCATGGGCCTATACTTGTGATGTATGAAATGTGGTGAAAATGATGTGTGATATGTATGTTAAAATGAGGTTAATACAAAGAAAGTGTGAAAGAGTGAATTAGCAATAAAACTGTTTTGGATAGTAGCAGTGACGTGATTTTGAAAAATCACCAAAAATAGTAGAAATTGAATCAGAGACTTAATGAGATATCAAATTAAATCTTAATGAGTTTATTTTCATATAAAAGAAACATAGAAAGAAAAGGAGTTACATATTTTGAGATATTTATGTTTTTGTGAGACTGGTTCAGAATGATTATGTGATCCCCTATTCTGACTTTGGAAAATCACAAAAATTTGGATAAAACTAATTAGAGGCTTAAAATTATATTTTTAAAATCCCTAATGAGTATATTTTCAAGACAAATCAACAAGAACATTATCCGAGTTCTGTACTATGAGATAATTAATTTTTAGTGAAGAGAGGTTAGAACTTTCAGAATGTGAAACAGGAGAAATTTTAATGAATAAACTATACTAATTGGCTAAACCAAAAATTATGAAAATTTTATGGTGTAAATATATGTGAGTGTAGTTTCAAGGGAAATTTATAGATCTTAATTTGGAGCTCTGTAGCTCAAATTATAAATAAGTAAGTGACTATGACTCGTGTGGACAGTTTGATGTGAGCATTTATTAGTAAATTGTGAAATCGTACTTACAAGAATGCTATATACATTAAGGATGTGGAATGGAGAGGAGGAGGAGGAAAATAAATATATATGGAATACAAGGAAACTATGGTATATGAAATTTTGATATAATAAAATAAATGATATGTGTTTATAAGAAAACAAAAAGAGAATGATATGTATCATGACATGTATATATATATATATATGACTAGTCTCAATGTCATGCTTGTTGGGTATGGAGTTGAATTGAAATGTTTTAGGAAAACATGTTATTTTGTGCATCTGAATTGTGGCATTTTATAAAGATATGATCTAGTTTTAAATATGAATGCTTGATGATTAAGCTGAAGATATTTGGTAAGATGATAATCTTGGTATAAATGTATAAGTGGTACTATAATAAACAAGGTAAAATGAGTATGAGATACACATGTATGATGACATACAAATGCTATGTTTCTGGTTTAATTGAGAATATTTAATCATAAATGAATACCATGTTATATGCTTTTGATTTTGTATAAGTGTGTAAGAGATTAAGGTTGACCAAAGCTTGGAAGCCTAGGTATATTCTACACAGGCAGAGACACGACCATGTGTCTCAGCCGTGTATGGAACACGACTTTGGGACACGGGCGTGTGGAGCCTTAAAGCATGAAATTTCCAAGATTTTTGTAATTCTCGATTTAGTCCTGAACCCTTTCTGAAGTATGTTTTGGGCTTCGTAGACTCAAATAAGGGACTATGTGTAAGTGAATGAATGTTTTGAAATATGAATGAAATTTTATGGCCTGTATTTTAGTTTAATGTTTGTATATTTGTCCGGTAACGCTCGTACCTTATCCCGGCCTCGGGTACGGGTAAGAGGTGTTACAGAGGTACTGAGATCTCATCGTTTCTTCCGGTTCCCATGTAGCTTCTTCAACACTGTAACTTCGCCATAGCACATTTACTAAAGGAATATGTTTATTACATAAATCTTTTACCTCTCGTGCTAGAATTTCAACTGGTTCTTCTTCGTATGATAAGTCAGGTCGAATCTCTACATTCTCAATCGTAATAACATGTGAAGGATCTGATCGATATCTTCTTAGCATAGAAACATGGAAGACATTGTGCATGTTCTGTAGTTCAGGAGGTAAGGCCAATCGATACGCTACTGGTCCAATTCTCTCAATAACTTCGTAAGGCCCAATAAAACGAGGACTTAACTTTCCTTTTTGACCAAATCTTAGAATTTTCTTCCAACGTGAAACCTTTAAAAATACTTTATCCCCGACTAAGTATTCAATATCCTGTCATTTCAAATCTGCATTCGATTTCTGTCTGTCAAGAGCAGTCTTCAATCTTTCCCGAATCTTCTTAACTGTACCTTCCGTTTCTTGAACCAATTCAGGCCCAATCATCTTCTTCTTATTCAGTTCTATCGAACATACGGGTGATCGGCATCTTCGTCCATACAAAGCCTCATACGGTGCCATCTGTATACTTGATGGAAACTATTATTATACACAAATTCGGCCAATGACAAATAATATTCCCAGTTAGACTCAAAATCAATCATACAGGCTCGAAGCATATCTTCTAAAATTTGTATTACCCTTTCAGATTGACCATCAGTCTGTGGATGAAAAGCTGTACTAAAGTGAAGTCGAGTACCGAAAGATTCATGCAATTGCTTCCAAAACCTTGACGTAAACCTTGGATCTCTGTCAGAAATTATTGATTTTGGAATGCCATGTAATCTAACGATTTCCCAAACATAAACCTCAGCAAGTTTCTTTAACGACCAATCGGTTCTCACAGCTAAGAAATGAGCTGACTTCGTAAGTCGATCAACTATTACCCAAATAGCATTCTTTTTATTTGTAGACGTCGGTAATCCCATTACAAAGTCCATCATTATTCGGTCCCATTTCCATTCAGGAATATTGATAGGCCGAAGTAATCCCGATGGAACTTGATGTTCTGCCTTCACTCGTTGACAAGTCAAACACTTTGCCACATATTCAATTATATCCTTTTTCATTCCCGACCACCAATACAATTCACGCAAATCATGATACATTTTCATACCTCCAGGATGAAATGCAAATGGACTATTATGAGCTTCTCGAAGAATTAACTCTTTCAACGAAGAATTAGTCGGAATGCAAAGTCGATTCTGAAATCTTAGACAATCATTTCCATCAATGCTAAAATTTTCTGTTGTACCATTCCAAATCATCTCTCTTTTCTTTAACAACTTATCATCTTCTAATTGTGCTAATCTGATTCGATCAAACATTACTGGCTTTATTCTTAATTCAGTCAAAAGACTTCCATCTTCAGTGATACTAAGTTGTGCAAACATTGCTCGTAACTCAATCGCAGCCTTTCTACTCAGTGCGTTGGCTACTACATTAGCCTTCCCTGGATGATAGTCTATGACACAATCATAGTCTTTCAGAAGCTCTATCCAACGCCTTTGTCTCAGATTCAATTCTTTTTGCGAAAGCAGATACTTTAAACTTTTATGATCCGTATAAACATAGCACTTTTCACCATAAAGATAGTGCCTCCAAATCTTCAAGGCAAAAATTACAGCTGCTAATTCTAAATCATGAGTTGGATAGTTACGTTCATGTGGTTTCAGTTGCAGTGAAGCATAAGCAATGACTTTCCCGTTCTGCATCAGTACACATCCCAGTCTACTTAATGAAACATCACTGTACACTACAAAATCTCTTTCTGATTCTGGTAAAGTCAACACCGGTGCCTCTGTTAACATTCATTTTAATGCTTCAAAACTTTTCTGACAATGCTCATTCCAAAAAAATAGAATATTCTTCTGTAGTAGCTTGGTCATCGGTAAGGCTATCTTTGAAAATTCGTTGACGAATCTTCGATAGTAACCAACCAATCCGAGAAAACTTCGTACCTCTGATGCATTCTTAGGAACTTTCCACTGAATAACTGCTTCAATCTTCTTTGGATCCACTCTAATTCCATCCGCTGATACGACATGACCAAGAAACACAACTTCTGACAACCAGAATTCACATTTGCTCAATTTTTCGTACAATTGCTTTTCTCGTAGTATTTGCAAAACAATCCAGAGATGTTGCTCATGGTCTTTTTCTGACTTGGAATACACCAAAATATCGTCGATAAAAACTACTACGAACTGATCCAAGTACGGCTGAAAAATTCTATTCATAAGATCCATAAAAGTAGTAGGGGCATTTGTCAGTCCAAATGGCATCACTAAAAATTCATAATGCCCATACCCCGTACGAAATGCCGTCTTCAATATGTCGTACTCTTTTAGTTTCAACTGATAGTATCCCGACCTCAGATCAATCTTTGAAAATACGGAAGCTCCTTTTAGTTGATCAAACAAATCATCTATTCGCGGAAGTGGATACTTGTTCTTGACAGTCACTTTGTTGAGTTGTCGATAATCAATGCACAACTGCATCGACCCATCTTTCTTTTTAACAAATAACAGTAGAGCTCCCCATGGTGATGTACTAGGTCGTATAAAACCTCTGTCCAATAAGTCTTGCAACTGTACTTTTAATTCCTTAAGCTCAGTAGGTACCATACGGTACGGAGGTATCGATATTGGATCTGTACCTGGGTAAACTTCAATCACAAATTCTACCTCTCGATCAGGGGGTAATCCAGGTAATTCTTAAGGAAATACATTAGAAATTTCGCATACAGTCTGAATCTTACTACACTGACTTTCAACTGAATCCGAATTAATCACATATTCTAAGAAAGCATTACAACCTCGATGAATAAGCTTGATAGCTTTAATGGCCGAAACAATACGAATTGATCCACTAGTCCGAATAACATTTACTTCAATCCTATCTTCACTTTCATTCTGAACAGTAAACTACTTCTTATAACAGTCTAAAATCACTCCATGTTCTGATAACCAGTCCATTCACAAAATAACATCAAAGTCACCAAATGGCATAATCAATAGATCAACAGGGAATATTCTATCTTGAATCATTAACGGAAATCTTCGACATATATGGTTTACTAAAGTAGTTTGTCCCAGTGGACTAGACACTTCTATCATAACTTTAGACAGTTCAGACTCTAATTTTTTCGTCTCAACTACTTTCGTATTAACATATGAATGTGATGACCCAGGGTCTATTAAAGCATAAACGGGTGCTGAATTCAATAAGAATATACCTGTCACCACATCGTGAGCATCTTTCTCTTCTCGAGTCCTCACAACATATGCTCGAGCTGGAGCTCTAGCTTCAGATTGTTGTGTAGCACTCTCACTAGTTCTTCTAGCACCACCTTTAGCAAATGAACTACTTCGGCCTGATCCTTGGCCTCTAGAAGCAGATTCAGATCTTTGCACTACTGTCAGTGTTGTTCCAGAAATCTTTGGGCAATCTTAATAAAGTGATCGGTAGCTCCACAACGGAAACAACCTCTAGTCAACTTTCTACACTCCTCTTTGTGTCGGTTTCCAAAATGCTCACATATTGGAATTTCAGTATTCTGAACTGGACTTCGGATACTGCCAGTAGACACAGTAGTCTGCCTTTTTCGACCTCGATCACCTCTTTCCGATCGAGAACTAAATCTCTAATTACCTCATGATTCCTTTGACCGCTTAGGCTGCGGACTTGAACTAACCATTCTGGGACGTTTTTTAGTCGAACGAGCAACTTCAGACTTTTTATCTCTTCCGAGAATTTGTTCAATCATCTTAGCTCTTTCCATTAAATCCGCAAACTCAGTGATTCTAAGAGGCATCAACTGTAGTCTAAATTCATCACGTCATCGTAAAAATCTCTTACATCGGTTGAATTCAATCAATACAAACTCGGTGGCATATCTGCTCAATCTCAGAAATTCTCGTTCATAACCCACTATGAGCATCTCACCTTGTTTCAGTGTTAAGAACTCTTGTCTTTTGTCCTCTATGTACATTTCTCCCAAATACTTCTTTTGAAACTCTTTTTGAAAGAAGCCCCAACTTATCTGTTCCTCAAGTACATTCTGAATCACTGATTCTCACCATACGAAAGCTTCCTCTTGCAGTAATGAGACAACACACACTAAGCTTTCTTGTGGTGTACATTCAAGTTGCTTCAGAACTCTCTTTGTAGTCTCTAACCAGTTTTCAGCAGTAGTTGAATCAATTCCCTTTGCACCCAAAAATTCTGTAGCTCCATATTTTCTCAATTCTTTAATGGGAGCTCTTCAGTTAGTAGGGGTAGAGGACGTAGCAGGCATAGTTCCTACCATTCTTTGAAGGGCATTGGCGATCATTCTGAAGATTTCAGTATTATCCTTTCCAACATTCGGTTGATTTCCTACCAGATTCACACTTAGAGTTGTAGACTTCGATCCATTCACATTATATGGTCAATCATCTTCACTATACATCTCTTGATCAGTATCCTCAATGCTTTTATCAGACATTCTTAATGCTATAAAATAGAAATATTCAATAAACATATCAACATCCAATCCCAACTCAAATTTGACTCAGTAATGGCATGTACCTCTAGATTCACATTCACATTCGATTTAGTCTTAGAATCGATTAAACCTAATTAGCTCTGATACCAATCAAATTGTAACACCCCCTTACCCGAGATCGTCGCCGGAGTCGAGTATGAGACATTACTAAACTTATTACAGGACTTAAACAATTCTCGTAGTAAACTATCCATCTGTGTCATAGTCGTTCAAAAAATCATATCTCGAGTTATAAAACTCGAAATCCAATTCCGTAAATTTTCCCTAAAACTAGACTCATATATCTACTTACTAATTTTTTTCTAGAATTTTTGGTCAGGCCAATTAGTACAGATTATTAGTAAAAGTCTCCCCTATTTTAGGGTTTGACTACTCTCACCCCTGTGCACTACGAATCAAATTTCTTCCTATACAGAAATCCAATGACTATGCTGTTTGTTTTAGTTAAATAAATATACTCAATAAGGAATCCATACATATAAATTATGAATCCTAATTATTTATACACAATTTATGGTGAATTTCTAAAGTCAAAATAGGGAATCCAGAAATTACTGTAATCCTATTTCACCAAAACATAAATATCTCATAAAATACAACTCATTTACCTATTTTGTTTCTTCCATATAAAAATAGATTCATTAAGCTTCAAGTACATATTTTATTCATCCTATAATTCACTTTCTAATATTTTTGGTATATTTTCAAAGTTGGACTACTACTACTGTTCAAATCTATTTCAGTATAAAATGTTGATAACTAAGTTTATAACATCTTCATTTCTTCTCTCTACAATATTTACCATCACTTCCTCTTATTTCTCTTCACTAACTTATCAAAAACATACCATACTTAAGGTTTTGGTAACATTTACAAAACATACCAAAATATCACTTAACAACTTAGGTTACTTTCAAAATGACCAAAAGACATCTTAGGTACAATGCCATTTTCCAAAAAGATAGAAACTTCACCAATTTGAGTTCGGGGATCGGCTTGTATGCTGAGTCCTTATACTTTCGTACCTACCCTACGCACGGAAACAAACCGTACGCTGAGAATACTCTCAGTGGTATTTCTATAAACAATAGCTTAATCAACTTTAAAACATGGTAATTCAAACACATTATTGCTATTATTCAATATCAATCATCATTTCAATAACAGTCAATCAATCAGTACTTTAATAATCTTTACTTTATTTACCCTTATTAACATAACTCGGACACTGACGGATACACGGATCCAACCCACACTTCGGGATAAGCACATAGTGCTTCATCGGAACAAATCTGAAACTTTAACAGTAGTCGACACATAGTGTCTCATCGACTCAATGTCGGAATATCCCAATACTTCCAATTCCTATGACATGTCAACTATATCCGACTAGCTCGACACTATTAATAGGGTATTCAAAATCACATTTTTTTCAATATGGTAAGAATACTTACCTCATTCACATTTTCATACAATATAATTATCAAATATAGCAATAACGATTAAGCTCGGTTTATAGAAATACAAACCACTATTTATCAAATTTAATCTATATCTTCGCTCACTTTCTCTTTTCCCTTCTTTGATGTCGTATCCGGTGCTACATTAGCTACAGACAATCATACAATTAAAAATCATCAATATACTAATTCATTAAACACATTTTCACTTTCTATCAAACTTTTACAAAAATTCCAATTTCATCATTTTCCCATTACTAATCTTTTTTTTAAAACTAAATCATCATATTTTCATTTAATCAACTCATTAACAATTTCAAGCTCATAAAAAAAATCATCATAAAACATAAATTTTGAGCTCTATACAACTTAGTCCCTAGTCAAACCTAACTTAAAAATTCCTTCAACAAATCACTTCTAACTTAAAATTCTATCATTTTAACCCATAATCCTCAATTTAATCAACTTAATAAACATCTAAAAATTCAATATTTTTCTTCATTTTAACCTCATACATGTAGAACTTTGAATTAGGCATCCATAAACATAAAAATCACAAGAAAATGAGCTAAAACAACTTACCAATCAAGCTTTAGGGCTTTAATCCTCAAAATTTTCCTTTTCCTTTTCTTTCTTTCTTTCTCACGTTTACTCTCTGTAACTCTTTCTAGCTTTCTTTTTTTTTATTTCCTTTATTCATAAATCTATATTCAATATAATAATATTAATAATATAATATTATTCTAATAAAATAACTTAATCTATAAGAAAAACTACTTTAACACATTTAATATTTTTACCAACTATTACACATGTTATACAATATTAACACACACATGTCACTTAGGGTCTAATTACTAGATTAGTCCCTTTAGTAATCTTTAATCTATAATTAAACTTTTATACCTTATGCAATTTAGTCGTTATTCTAAATTCAAGCTACTTAACTTAATCAAACATTAATCAACCACTCAACTATAATTAATAAATATTTTTAATAAATATTCATGAATTAATTTCACGGAAACAGTACTCAAGACTCAATTTTCGATACCGTAACTTTCGGTTCATTACAAAATAGTTGTATGCAAAGTTCAGTAAAAGTGAGTTCTGGTTACACGAAGTCAGCTTTCTGGGCCATGTTGTATCAGCATCAGGTATTCGGGTTGATCCGACTAAAATTTTAGATATACTTGATTGGAAACCTCCAAAAAATGTTTCTGAAGTCTGAAGTTTTCTGGGACTTGCTGGTTACTATAGACAGTTCGTGAAAGGTTTCTCTATTATTGCAACCCCGATGACAAAGCTACTTTAGAAAGATGTTAAGTTCGAGTGGTCAGAAAAGTGCTAAAAAATTTTTGATCAGTTGAAAGCCTTGTTGATCGAAGCTCTAGTGCTAGTTCAACCAGAATCAGGTAAAGAATTTGTTATCTATAGTGATGCATCTTTAAATGGTTTGGGCTGTGTTTTGATGTAGGAAGGCAAAGTCAGAGCTTATGCTTCGAGACAGTTAAAGCCACATGAAAAGAACTATCCGACAAACGATCTAGAATTGGCAGCTATTGTATTTGCATTAAAGATATGGCGTCACTATCTGTTCGGTGAGGAATGTCATGTTTATTCTGATCATAAGAGCTTGAAATATTTGATGACTCAGAAATATCTAAATTTGAGACAGCGTCGATGCTTAGAACTGTTAAAAGATTATGAGCTTGTGATTGATTACCATCCGGGAAAGGCTAATGTTGTTGCTAATGCTTGAAGCTGAAAATCACTATTTTCTTTACGTGCAATGAATGCGTATATGGCTATGTCTGACAATGGTTCGATAATAGTTGAATTAAAAGTAAGACTGTTATTTGTTCAACAAATTTGTGATGCTCAGAAAATTGATGATGGTTTGTTAGCAAAGTGAGCTCAATGTGATTCGAAGTTGAATCTGAGTTTCGAGTTGATGCTGAGGGTTGTCCGAAATTCAGAAACTGAATATGTGTCCTGAAAAATTCAGAGTTGATTCAGATGATTTTGAATGAAGCTCACAGTAGTAGGTTGTCTGTTCACCCGGGTAGTACGAAGATGTATAATGATCTAAAACAGTTTTACTGGTGGCATGTTATGAAACGAGACATTTCTGTGTCAGCAAGTAAAAGTTGAGCATCAGGTACCTTCTAGATTGCTTCAGCCAATCATGATACCTGAGTGGAAATGGGACAGAGTCATGATGGGTTTTGTATCCGGTTTACAGTTGATACTGAGTAAGAAAGATGCAATCTGGGTTATTGTGGATAAATGGACCAAATCATCTCACTTTTTCCGGTTCGTACAGATTATTCGCTCGATAAGCTAGCTGAATTGTATGTTTCTCAAATTGTGAGATTACACGGTGTGCCTATTTCTATTGTTTCGGATAGAGATCCAAGGTTTACATCGCGGTTTTGGAAGAAATTGCAAGATGTTCTAGGTACGAAATTACATTTCAACACTACTTTCCATCCGCAAATAGATGGCCAGTCTGAATGAGTCATTCAGATACTTGAGGATATGTTGAGATGTTGCATTCTTGAGTTCGAAGGTATGTGGGAATGATACTTATCTTTGATTGAATTTGCGTACAATAATAGCTTTCAATCGAGTATCAAAGGGCACTTTACGAGGCTTTCTACGGTTGAAAATGTTGTATACCGTTGTATTGGACTGAGCTCAGTGAAAACAAGATACACGGGATCAATTTGATTAAAGAGACTGAACAGAAAGTGAAAGTAATCCGTAAATGTTTGAAAACAACATCAGATCGTTAGAAATCGATGAGGACTTGAAACGAAAAGATATAGAGTTTCAAATTGTAGACAAAGTCTTTTTGAAAGTCTCACCATGGAAGAAAATACTCAGATTCGGTCGTAAAGGCAAATTGAGTCCGAGATTTATTGGGCCATATAGGATTATAGAGCGTATTGGGCCGGTTGTGTAATATCCTGAATTAGGGCTTAATCGGAATAGTGGTTTCGTGACCACAAATCCGAGATAGAAATAATTATTTTATAATTATTTTGATGATTATGATATGATTGCATGATTGTGTGAAAATTTCGTAATGAAATTCTATGCCTAAAGTGCTTAAATTGAAAGTAGGGACTAAATCGAATAAGTTGCAAAACTTGCATTCTAGAAGTTTTTAGTATGAAATTGTTTTGAAATATTAATGAGGAGGTCTTAAATAGCAATTTGACCAATTTTAAGTTCATGGACAAAATTAGGACATGGAAGGAATTTTTGGAAAGTTTAGTAGTAAGGGTATTTTGGTCATTTAGTTATTAAAATGAATTAAAAACAAAATTAAAAGCCAATTTTTGTCCATCTTCTTCATTAGGCCGAAATTTCAAGGGTTCTCCATAGCTAGGGTTTGTTTCAAGCTTCCAAGCTCCATAGTAAGTGATTCCAAGCCCCGTTTTTAATGTTCTTTACGTTTTTGGAATCCCGGTAGCTCGATTAAGCTTATGTTAGCAATAATTCAACCTAGGGTTTATATTTGGAAAAATACCCATAGGTGAAATTTGTGTATTTTGATGTTTTATGAGAGAATATGAGGTTTTAAATTATGTTAGACAACTTGTGCTACTCGGTTTTGAGTGAAAACGAGTAAAAGGGCTTAATCGGCAAAAATACCTAATAGTCACAAGTATATGTTAGAGAGAGAATTTGATGTTGCCATAGAAGGGAAAAGTGATCAGCATGTTATAAAATATAAGAATAAGGAATAAAGTTTAATTCCCGAGCCTAGGGGCAAAAGTGTAATTATGCAAAAGTTTAGGGGCAAAAGTGTAATTTTCCCAAAGTTCGTATTAAATGCTGTTTTGATGAATGTATGTATTAAATAAGATTAATTTGGCATTATAGATCAAGAGAAACGAGATTCAAGTCACGATCGAGGAAAAGAAAAGATTGTGGACTAAATTGCAAAATCTTTATATTTTGGTACCAAGGTAAGTTCATGTGTAAATAATGTAGCATAATTGTTATTTTTAAGTTATTGATGTTAATTATATGATACGCTGATTTTTAATTGTGAAATATTATGCTTTGTGGTTAATGTTGAGAAATATGCAAATTATGTTTACTACTTGATAAATATGAATTGCTACCAAGTATTGGTTCCGATATTCCATGGAAGACGACAAATATGAGATCGAGGGAAAAAGCCCGCTTGAACCTTAGGAATAGATTAGGATACAAGTGACATGTCACTAGGATGGTTGAGCATCCGAACTCATTGAGTTGAGTCCGAGCTCACTTATAGATGCGAATGTCCAAACTCATTGAGTTGAGTCCGAGTTCGTGAGATGTAACTAGGCATCCGAACTCGTTGAGTTGAGTCCGAGTTCACTTATGGATGCGAACGCCCGAGCTCGTTGAGTTGAGTCCAAGTTCACTTAGGGGCGGGTTACATGATTTCTTGATTACATATGAGGCACTTATGTGCAAATTATCCGTGTATCCGAGTTGTATTCCGATGTGTTCAACGGGTAAAATTTCTAGTGAAATGGAAGAACACTTAAGATGCAAGTGACGTTTTGGTAAGTGTTGTGAAATGGACACTTTGGACAGGTATGTTCTTAACCCTCAGGTTGAAAATAGATACAACAACGATAAGGTGGTAAGATTATGAATGATGTTTAGAAATGTGATATATGTTTTGGTGATACCATGCTAAAGTTGTTTGGTATATTTGTATTGTTATGTTACTTGTTATTTACATATGAACTTACTAAGCATTTATGCTTACTCCTTCCTTTTCATTCAGTGTAGTTTTGAACAAGCCGGCTCAGGAATCGGGACAGGTCGAAAGTTCGATCACACTATCCAAAGGACTTTTATCTTGGTAAATGGCTTGTACAACTACTTAAGTATGGCATGTATAGCAATATACCTATTTTGTGTAAATAATTTTATGATATGGCCATGTTTGGTTGAGAAAATGTTTGATATTGATAAGTCATGGTGATGGCTAATTTAGATCATGTTTGATATTATGGAAGTTTAATAGGTTATCTAGTTCATAAAAATTCATGGAAAGATGAAACTTGCCTTAAAACAGAATATTGCTGCAGCAATGACATGAATTTGAAAAATTACTAAAAATAGTATAAATGGAACTAAATAATGAGTAAGTTATGAAATTGAAGATTAATGAGTCTATTTTCATGTGGGTTGAACAAAACAGGCATATAAATTATATTTTATGAGATATTTAAACTTTTGTGAAACAGGGCCAGAGTGAATTCTTGATCCCCTATTCTGACTTTAAAAATTCATAATAAATTTTAAAAAAATAATTAGAAGATTTTATTTATATGTAAAGATTCCTTATTGAGTCTAGTTTTAAGCAAAACAAACCTTGTAGTCATTGAAATTCTGTATAGAGAGATATCTGATTCGTAATACACATATGTCAGAGAAGTCGAACCCTAAAATAGGGGAGACTTTAACTAATAAACTGTACTAATTGGCCCAACTAAAAATTATATAAACAAATTAGTAAATAGATATATGAGTCTAGATTTAGGGAAAATTTACGGATCTTGATTTCGAGTTTCATAACTCGAGATATGATTTTTCTTGTAACTATGATGCGAGTAGCTAGAAAGCTGTGAATGTAGAAACAAATGATTTGAAGTTCTTAAATTGATATATTATGTTCGGTAACCCCTCAAGCTTGACTCCGGTGATGGTCTCGGGCGTGGGGGCGTTACATTTGGTGGTATCAGAGCAGGTTTAGTCGGTTCTCGGACTACGTGTTGTATGTACGGATTTTTCTATACATGCCATATGTATGAATTGTGATAGTGTGACGACTTCTGACCTTTTTAAATGAATTTTTATATAGTAAATGGATCCCGATCCAGCTGTGGCAGATGAAGTAGAGAGTAATGCGCCAGCTCCGGCTAAAGGGGCAGCGCCGACTGAAAACCCACCTCCTACTGTTGGTCAGGGAGGAGGAGAAAGGGATCGGGAAGCCTTTCTCCAAATGATGAGTGCATGGTACACTGAGTTCGTTCGTACGAACCCAAATGTATGACCTCCCCCACCTCCCCCAATTCCTCAACCTATGCCTCCAATGCCTCAAGGAGTGGATATGATAAAATTTCACAGAACCCCCATTGATAGAATTTGTAAACAAGGGGCTGAAGAATTTAGAGCAAATATTGATGATGATGTAGAGAAAGCAGAGTTCTGGCTTGAAAATTCTATCCGGGTATTTGATGAATTATCTTGTACACTTGAAGAATGTTTGAAATGTGCTACATCTTTGTTCAGAGATTCAGCCTATAATTGGTGGAAGACTTTGATTTCAGTGGTACCGAAAGAGAGGGTAACCTAGGAATTCTTTCAAGAAGAGTTTCGGAAGAAATATATTAGTGAAAGATTTATTGATCAGAAATGTAAAGAGTTTCTTGAGCTGAAGCAAGGTAATATGACAGTCTCAGAATATGAAAGAGAGTTTGTTCGATTAAGTAAGTATGCCAGGGAATATGTTCCTACAGAAGCCAAGATGTGCCGACGATTTGAAGACGGGCTTAACGAAGACATTAAGGTATTTGTTGGGATCCTTGAACTAAAAGAAATGGTGGTACTTGTCGATCGAGCTTGCAAGGCTGAAGAATTACTGAAGGAAAAGAAAAAGGTAGAATCTGAAACACGAAATTGGAAGAAAAGACCAATGAGTAATGCACCCTCACAGCAAACCGGAAAGTCAAGAAATATGAATCCTCGTTCCCAAGTTTCAGCTGGGCAATCATATGGAAATTTTAAGAAGCGAAATGTGGGTCCTAAATCTCAGACTACTTCTGCGGCTAATGTGGGAAATACGAGATTTGTTAAACCCGAGTGCCAGCGGTGTGGTAGAAATCATTTTGGTCCGTGCAAAGCAAATGAATGTTTTCGATGTGGTTCTCCAGATCATTTTATTAGAGACTGCCCAGAGAGAGCTGAGAAAGAAAAATTTCAGAATGTAAAATCTAGTGGTGCAGACTCGAGGGGAAGGTATCCGAGAAAAGCTGGAAGTGAAACAAGCAGTAAGAATGTAGCCAGAGATGCAGTAGTTAGATCTGAAGGAAGAGCTCTGGCTAGAACCTATGCTATTAAAGTGCGTGAAGATGCTTCCTTACCCGATGTGATTACCGGTACATTTTCTCTTTATGATACTAATGTTATTGATTTGATTGATCCCGGTTCTACTCATTCATATGTATGCATGAAACTGGTGTCTAGTATGAATATACCTGTTGAGAACACAGAATTTATGATTAGAGTATCGAACCCGTTAGGCAAATGCATGATAGTTGATAAAGTATGCATGAAATGCCCTTTAAGGATTCGGGGTCATTACTTTCCGGTCGACTTGATGTTGTTGCCGTTTGATGAATTTGATGTTATTTTGGGTATGGATTGGTTGACATTGCATGATGCTATAGTAAATTGCAAAGAAAAGGTTATAGAATTAAAATGTGAAAGTGGTGAAATCTTGCAGGCTGAACCAGACAAATCAGAGGCAATATTTAGTATGATTTCTTCGATGTCGGCTCAGATATATTTGAGAAAGGGTTATGAAGCTTATTTGGCGTATGTAATTAATACAAAAGAAGTTGAAAAGAAAGTTGAATCAGTGCCGGTTGTGTGTGAATTTGCGGACGTATTTCCAGAAGAATTTCCAGGTTTGCCTCCAGTCAGGGAAGTAGAATTTGGTACAGATTTGATACCGGGAACAGCTTCGATCTCGATTTCTCCATATAGAATGGCACCAACAGAGTTGAAAGAACTAAAGTCGCAGTTGCAAGAGTTGACTGATAAAGGCTTTGTGAGACCAAGTTTTTCACCTTGGGGTGCTCCCGTGTTATTTGTGAAAAAGAAGGATGGTTCTATGAGATTATGTGTTGATTATTGGCAGTTAAACAAGGTGACAATCAAAAACAAGTATCCATTGCCGAGAATTGATGATTTGTTTGATCAGCTAAAAGGAGTGACTTGGTTTTCAAAGATTGACTTGAGATCTGGGTATTATCAGCTGCGAGTAAAAGAGCCAGATGTGCCTAAAACTGCTTTTAGAACAAGGTACGGTCATTATGAATTTTTAGTTATGCCATTCGGGTTGACAAATGCTCCTGCTGTGTTTATGGATTTAATGAATCGCATATTTCGGCCATACTTGGACAGATTTGTTGTGGTGTTTATAGATGATATTTTAATTTATTCAAAAGATGAGACAGAGCATGCTGAGCATTTGAGGATAGTTTTGCAAACTTTGAGAGATAAGCAGCTGTATGCTAAGTTTAGTAAAAGTAAATTTTGGCTCCGGGTGTAACACCCCGAACCCGAGACCGTCGCCGGAGTCGAACACGAGGTGTTAACAGACTTCAAACCACTTATTAAAAATTTCCCAGACAAGCTGCCAATCTGCGTACTAGTTGCTTTAAAAATCATATCTTGAGTTCTGAAACTCGGAATCCAGTTCTGTAAATTTTCCACAGAACTAGACTCATATACCTATATGGTAGAATTTTTTTAGAATTTTTGGTCAGGCCAATTGGTACAGTTTATTGGTTAAAGTCGTCCCTGTTCCTGGGTTCGACTACTCTGACCCTTGTGCATTACGACTTAGATATCTCCCTTTACAGAGCTCCAATACTTATGCTGTTGGTTTCTAATGAAACTATACTTAAAAGGGAATCTATAAATATAAATCATGACTTCTAATTGTCTCTGATTAATTTAGGGTGAATTTCTAAAGTCGGGACAGGGGATCCAGAAATTGCTCTGGCCCTATTTCACAAGAGTTTAATTATCTCCTAACATACAGCTCATATGGTCGTTTTGTTTCTTCTATATGAAAATAGACTCATCGAGCTTCGATTACATAATTTATTCATTAATTAATTCTATTCCTACTATTTTTAGTGATTTTTCAATCTCACGTCACTGCTGCTGCCAGCATCTGTTACTAAAGCAACTATGCCTATTTCGTGATTTCTCCTTGATCTAACTAGTAATTCATCATACATATCACAAATTATGATCATGACTAGCCATGCCAAAGGCTAATCATTGTCAAACATCTCCCTACTACACTATTGCCATATCATGAATTTTAACACCAAAAATAATCAACCATGACAAATGGCATAAAAATCGAATTACCAAGACTTGCGACCTAACATTATAGAACCAAATCCAACCGAACATTTATGCCATTTTCGCATGGCTAAAAGTTTACATACCAAATTTCAACAAAACATATTAGCCTATACATGCCGAAATGTTCTCCTAAACCGACTAAGAAGAAAGTACCAAAACTTGCTAGCTGGTGTGATGACTTCGATGACGGCCCGATCACGCAAAAAGAGACGAGTCCAAGAAACCTAAAATAGGTGACAAGGAAACACCGAGTGAGTATATAACTCAGTAAGTCATAAGCAATGCACTACCATCCATTAATAACATTTCACAAGAGGAAACAAAATGGAACGAGGCTAGTTACTCCATCCATACGGAACTATGCCATAGTTCCTTAGACCTATCGGTTCAATCTCATACCAAGTCATGCATTCACATTCCATATACTAATCAATAGGATATTTGAGGCATTTTCATACATCATTTTATTTTCGTTACAATCATACAACTAAACGACCTTTCACCTATTCCACGATAAATCTTATGTACGTGACTTCAATTATAATTGTCACATAGGTTCAAACTTACCAAGCTCAACTCCAAATATAAACATAGCGCCTATTAGCCATGAACTCAAGGTACTTACCCGATCCGCTGTCCGTGATCAACTCAATAATGTCGCACACTTAGTGTCCATAGTGATTCAAAAATATATATTAAGTTCGCACACTCAGTGCTATATAATCAACTTGCACACTTAGTGCTATATAATCAAACTCGCACACTTAGTGCTGTACAATTTAAACCCGCACACTTAGTGCAAATCTCATGATCATAAATGTTTATATCCGCACACTTAGTGCCGAAATCAACAACTCAATACATCTCACCTCTTTTCTTTTCATTCAACACTTTCATCACCACATGCATACATGTATATAAATTTATCATTCCATTCGGCATAATTACATAGACATTATGTCTATTTAGATCAATACAAAATATATGCTTGGTGACTTACCTTATGTTGGGGAAAACGATTCCAACTCGGCTACTCGATGTTCTTTCCTTTGCCCTTGCTTGCCTCTCCACCTTTAACTTCTTGAGCTAAATCGATAAATTAACTAGTTTAACCGTCTTGCTAAATATTTATATCAAAATATTAATGATTTCATAGCATAGGAGACACATGGCCAATTCTTATCTTTCTACCCCATGCTTTTGAACTATTTGGTTAACAACCATATACTATCACCCTATTGTCGATAATCCAATCAAGGATAGTATCACAATTGTGTACACCCATATAGCCGAATGTGCAAGATTAAATTCAACATCACCTATATACTTAATTAGATGGCCGAATATACCAAATTAAACTCAACATTAAATGTCACAAGAACCCTAATCTAATTTGCAAATTGCTTGGCCAAAGACTCACAAGTGCCTTATCTATAACCTATTCGGCCTTACTACTTAAACTTAGCCTTTCATACACTTATATCTAATGTCATAGAGATGCCAAATCCTTAAGTGTTCCAACATCTAACTTACTCAAAACAACATTTATACCGATTTTGCTAGCACACAAGCCTTTGGCCGAATGTCATTAACCTCTAGTCACCTAAATTTTTATTCTTTAAAACTCATCCAACACTACATTCAGCACCTCCAACCTATAATTTAGATATTCTCAAGTTCATTCACAAGTACATTTATATGACACATATAGCATTAACATTTTTCAACATGAATCTATAACATGACCGAATACTCATGCACATACATACATAAAGAGAACTCAAATAACACCCAAAAATCTCCTTTCCAAAGTGCATATATACCCATACATACGGCAACTTCCATTCTTATCTCCCAACAATGAATTCATGAATTTAGCTATGGGTTAACTAGACTATACACTTATCAACTTAATCTCAACATCAATTAGAATAAAATCACAATGCATACCTTTCCTTTGAACTAGCCATGGCCGAATGCCTTGGTTTCTTTTTTTCAATCTTTCCTTTCTCAATTTTGGCAATGAAGGAGATGAAAGATGAGCCTTCCTTCCTCTTTGTTTTCTTTACTTTATTTCACTAATATTATTTTTTTCTCACATAATGCCATTTCTTATTTTAATAACTAATTAAACATATATATTTTGCCCATCAACACCCATCTTGGCCGGCCACTATAAAGAAAATTGGGCAATTTGACATGCAAGTCCACCCTTGTGTTGACATGCACTAATAAACCATTTAAAATTAGTCTATCATATTTCACCATGTCTCATATTGATCCCTATTTAATAATTTCTCATGCAATTGGCAAAATTAGGGAATGAAACGTCCACATATGCATGTACACACATAATAAGCATAGAATATAACAATTAATTATTTTTACGACTCGGTTTTGTGGTCCCGAAACCACTTTCCGACTAGGGTCACATTAGGGCTGTCACAACTCTCCCCCACATAAGAAATTTTCGTCCCCGAAAATCTTACCGGTGAATAATTTTGGATATCGATCCTTCATAGAGTCCTCAAGTTCCCAAGTGGCTTCTTCAATTCCGTGTTTATGCCACAACACCTTCACTAATGGGATTTTCTTATTTCGCAACTCTTTTACTTCATGCATCAAAATGCGAACCGGTTCTTCTTCATAACTCAAGTTAGGCTGAATCTCGATCTCAGATGGAGTGATTACGTGCGACGGGTCGGACCTATATCGTCGAAGTATCGAGACATGGAAAACGTTGTGAATCTTTTCAAGCTCAAGGGGCAAAATTAATCGGTATGCAACTGGTCCAACTCGTTCGGATACCTCATACGGACCGATGAACCTCGGACTTAGTTTGCCCTTACGACCAAATCTAAGCACCTTCTTCCAGGGTGAAACTTTGAGAAATACTTTGTCTCCAACTTGATATTCAATGTCTTTTCTTTTCAAATCCGCATACGACTTTTGACGATCCGAAGCGGCTTTCAAACTTTCACGAATTACTCGAACTTTCTGCTCAGCATCATTAATCAAATCAACCCCAAAAATTTTACTTTCACTAAGTTCAGTCCAAAATAATGGGGTACGGCATTTACGACCGTATAAGGCCTCGTAAGGTGCCATCTTAATGCTTGATTGAAAGCTATTGTTGTAAGCAAATTCGATCAAAGGCAAATATCTTTCCCATGAACCACAAAACTCTAAGACGCAACATCTCAACATATCCTCGAGTATCTGAATTATTCGTTCAGATTGGCCATCAGTCTGGGGATGAAATGCGGTGCTAAAATGCATCTTAGTACCCAACGCTTCTTGTAACTTTTTCCAAAATCGCGATGTAAATCTTGGGTCTCTATCCGACACGATAGAAATAGGTACCCCATGCAATCGAACAATTTGGGAGATGTATAATTCTGCCAATTTATCGAGCGAAAAATCTGTACGGACAGGGATAAAATGAGCAGACTTGGTCAATCTATCAACAATAACCCAGATTGCATCTTTCTTGCTTGATGACAATGGCAATCCAGATACAAAATCCATCGTTACCCGATCCCACTTCCATTCGGGTATCATGATCGGCTGAAGTAATCCCGACGGCACTTGATGTTCCGCTTTTACTTGTTGGCATATCAAACACCTTGAAACAAATTCAGAAATGTCTCGTTTCATACCGGGCCACCAAAATTGACGTTTCAGGTCATTGTACATTTTAGTACTACCTGGGTGGACTGACATTCGACTACTGTGAGCCTCGTCCAAAATCATCGAAATAAGTTTCGAATTTCTTGGAACACATAATGGACCTCTGAACGTCAAGCAATCATTGTCGTCAATCCGAAACTCCGATTCCTCATTCGAAGCACATTCAGCTCGTTTAGTGACCAATTCAGCGTCGACTTTCTGGGATTCAAGTATTTGACGAATCAATAATGGTTTGGCCTCTAATTCAGCTACTAGCACCCCATCGGGTGAGACGGACGAGTGAGCATTCATCGCTCTCAAAGCAAACAATGCTTTCCGACTTAAAGATCGGCAACCACGTTAGCCTTTCCCGGGTGATAATCAATAACAAGTTCATAGTCTTTCAACAACTCAAGCCAACGTCTTTGTCGCAGATTTAGATCTCTTTGAGTCATCAAATATTTAAGACTTTTGTGGTCCGAATAAATATGACACCTTTCCCCAAACAAGTAATGCCGCCATATTTTCAGGGCGAACACTATGGCCGCCAATTCAAGATCATGGGTCGGATAGTTTCTCTCATGCGGCTTTAATTGTCTCGACACGTAAGCCACAACTCGACCTTCTTGCATCAACACACAACCTAGCCCAAGTAAGGATGCATCACTATAAATGACAAACTCTTTGCCGGACTCCGGTTGTACTAGCACTGGAGCTTCGGTTAAACAAGTCTTTAGTCGATCGAAACTCTTCTGACAGTTTTCTGTCCATTCAAACTCAACATCTTTTTGGAGTAGTTTCGTCAACGGTGCAGCTATCATCGAGAAACCCCTTACAAACCGTCGGTAGTATCCAGCAAGTCCCAAAAAGCTCCTAACTTCAGTAATATTCCTCGGAGGTTTCCAATCGAGTATGGCCGAAATTTTGTTCGGATCCACTCTAACACCCGATGCGGACACCACGTGCCCCAAAAAGCTAACCTCTTTCAACCAAAATTCACATTTACTGAATTTTGCGTATAACTGCTTGTCTCGCAAAATCTGTAATACTAACCTCAAATGCTCGGCGTGTTCGGCTTCACCTTGTGAATAAACTAAAATATCATCAATAAACACAACCACAAATCGATCCAAGTATGGCCTGAATACTCGATTCATTAAATCCATAAATACCGCAGGGGCATTAGTGAGCCCAAACGGCATCACTAAGAATTCGTAGTGACCGTACCTCGTTCTAAAAGCGGTTTTGGGTATGTCCGAGTCTCGAACCCTCAACTAATAATAACCAGATCTCAAATCTATCTTGGAAAATACTGAGGCTCCCTTTAATTGATCAAACAAATCATCAATACGTGGCAACGGGTATTTATTCTTTATGGTCACTTTATTCAACTGACGATAGTCGATGCACAATCTCATGGTTCGATCCTTCTTTTTCACAAACAGCACTGGTGCGCCCCATGGTGAAGAACTCGGTCGAGCGAAGCCTCTATCCGTCAATTCTTGCAATTGAGCTTTCAATTCCTTTAATTCCGTTAATGCCATACGATACGGGGCTATTGAGATTGGCGTGGTACCAGGTACAATCTCGATGCCGAATTCCACCTCTCGAACCGGTGGCAACCCCGGTAACTCCTCAGGAAAAACATCTGAATACTCACAAACCACCGGTACTGATTCAAGTTTCATTTCCGTCTCTTTGCTATCAAATACATACGCAAGGTATGTTTCACACCCCTTTTCACATATCTCTGAGCGGTCATTGAAGATATTATCGCTGGCACCCCTTTCAAATCGGTAGACTCAACTTGGACTACCTCATTATTTGTATTCCTCAAATCAATGGTTTTCCTTTTGCAGTTCACCACTGCATCATGTACAGTCAACCAATCCATACAAAGAATAACATCGAATTCGTCAAACGGTAAAAGCATCAAATCGGCCAGAAAACAGGATTCTCGGGTTATTAGAGGGCATCTCTTACACACTTTATCAACAAGTACGTATTTGCCCAAAGGGTTTGACACTCGAATTAGGAACTCAGTAGACTCAACAGGTAGAGTCTTACTGGATGCTAAGGTTTCACATACATATGAATGAGTAGAGCCAGGGTCAATCAATGCAATCACATTAGTATCAAAGAGAGTGAAAGTACCAGTGATGACGTCAGGAGAGGATGCCTCCTCTCGTGCGCGAATGGCATATGCTCTGGCAGGAGTACGAGTCTCGGTTCGAACAGCCATATCAGAGGCCCCTCTCTGACTACCACCCCTACCCCCTGAAATTCTCGGTGGTCTACCTCTAGCTGTCATTCCACTAGGCCTTGCACCTTGCATCTTATTCTTCTCATCAAGCTCCGTGCAATCTCTAATGAAGTGGTCCTTCGAGCCGCATCCGTAACAGGCCCTATTAGTAGACTTACCCCAACATTCACCTAGGTGTCGTCTTCCGCATTGGGGGCATTCAGGTTTCTCATGACGCTTATTGCCCACACTAGCTACCGAAGTAGCTCGGGAGTCCGTCGATGGTCGTGCTCTAATGGAAATTCCCGCCATCATCCTCGATTTATTAGTGTCCTCCCTGAACTTCTTTACAGCCGAGAATGGAGCTTTACCCGTCTATCTTTTACGATAATCTCTAGCTTCAAATTCAGCCTTCTTCTTCTCCTTTCCAAATTCTTCCGCCTTGCAGGCTCGTTCAACTAGTGTTACGAATTCTTTTATCTCCAAAATACCCACTAGTAGCTTTAAATCTTCATTCAATCCTTCTTCGAATCTTTTGCACATAGAAACCTCATCAGCCACACACTCCCGGGCATACCGACTGAGTCTTACGAACTCATGTTCGTATTCAGATACTGTCATACGGCCTTGCTTGAGTTCCAAGAATTCCTTACGTTTTTGATCGATGAACCGTTGACTAATATATTTCTTTCGAAATTCCGTTTGAAAGAAATCCCAAGTAACTTGTAACACCCCGTACCCGAGTCCGTCGCCGGAGTCGGACACGAGGGGTTTGCAGACTTAAATCACTTCTTTGCACAATCCATTTTAAATTTTCCAGGCAAGCTGGCTAACTGCGTCACTGTCACCTTAAAAATCATATCTTGAGTTTCACAACTCGAAAATCAGTTTCGTGATTTTTCCCTAAAACTAGGCTCATATATGCATCTACAAATTTTTTTCTAGAATTTTTGGTTGGGCCAATTAGTACAGTTTATTAGTCAAAGTCTCCCATGTTACAGGGATCGACTACACTGACCTTTGCGTATTACGACTTGGATATCTCCCTGTACATGGCTTCAATACTGATGCCGTTTGTTTCTATATAAACTAGACTCAAAAAGGAATCTATGCATATATGGCATGACTTCTAAATATCTCTGGTTAATTTATAATGAATTTCCAAAGTTGGAACAGGGAATTCAGAAACCGTTCTGGGCCTGTCTCACGAAGACCTGAATATCTCTTAACATACTGTTCATATGATCGTTTCATTACTTTCCTATGAAAATAGATTCATCAAGGTTCGTTTACATAATTTATTCACTATTTAATTACATTTCTACTATTTTTAGTGATTTTCCAAATCTACATCACTGCTTCTGTCAGCATCTGCCTTTAAGGTAGACTTTACCTATTTCATAGTTTCCATGATTCAACTAGCCCTTTTAGCATAAATAGCACAAATTATGATAGTGATTAATCATTCCCATGGCCAATCCTTGTTAAGCATATCCACACCTCTTAATAACCATATCCATACCAAATGATTATAACATTATGCTCAAACATATATAAGCCATTTTCGCATGGCTATCCAAAATTATACAAATCCAAAGGGTCCATGACCCACAACAAAAAGGGTAGTAGTCCTATACATGCCATTTCAAAGTTCAACCAAAAGTGTACCAAAAGGGGCTTTGATAGTGTGGGCAACTTCGACTTCAAAATTCCCGAGTCCGATAGCTGACGAACCAAAATCTATAAAACAGAGAATCAAAGAAACGGAGTAAGCATTTAGTGCTTAGTAAGTTTGAGCAAAGAATTTAAGCACAACTGAAGTATAGCATTCATATAACTAAACGGATAATTTCATATGCACAAATTCTCAATATCATAATTACTTCACATTACCAACCCTTATATTCACACACAAAAGATCAACTTAGCCAAGGCCGGAAACTCATAAATTTACTGAGCGAATATTATTCGAAGGGAATCAACTATTCCAATGCACACACGAAACATACCTCATTGTTGGGATTTTACAAGCGTATTAACTGAAATTTTTACAGCAAGATCGCTCATTCCCGAATCACGTACCTTCGGAATTTAACCGATATAGCTACTCGTTCAAAGGCCTTCGGGACATAGCCCGGTTATAGTAACTCGCACAAATGCCTTCGGGACTTAACCCGGATTTAGTAACTCGCACCAATGCCTTCGGGCTTAGCCCGGAACTAGTAACTCACACAAATGCCTTCGGATCTTAGTCCGGATATAGTCACTTAGCACAAAGCCTTCGGGACTTAGCCCGGACATCATTCGAATAACCATGCACATTTATCAATAAATCATGACACATCCGTATTTCATTTTCATTACCAAAGCTCAAACACAAGACACTTATCACACTTGCAATTTCGGCTCAATAGCCACATACAAAGAGCATGATTTTGATTCGCTTAAAATATGATCTAATCAAATCATAATCTAAGTTCCATTACTCGAAAACTTACCTCGGATGTTGTCGAACGATTTCGATGGCTATTCGACCACTTTTTCCTTCCCTTTATCGGATTTAGTTCCCCTTTGCTCTTGAGCTTAATCTAGATACAAGTATGGCCGAACCTCCTCCTAATCCTCTTCCAAACCAAACATGAAGCAAGAACTCCTTCCTTCTTCCTTAGAATTTTCGGCCAAGGATGAACCAAAGGATGAACTCTTTTTTTTTGTTTTCTTTTCCTCCACTCACGGCAATGGGGGGGGGAGACAATCACACACATTCTTTTTTTTTTTTTTCCATTTCTTTATTACCCATACTCCTTATTTTATTTTTCCTAACATACATCACTAACATAACCTGTTTGTGACATGTTTCCACTCATAGCATGGCCGGCCACTAAGCTTAAATTTGGGTAAATTGACATGCAAACCCATCATTTTCACAAATGCATTAATAGGCCATTTCACATTTGCCTAGCACATTTCTAAATTTTCTCACATAAGTCCTATTTGATAAAATTCACTTACAATTGACAAAATTCAAACATGAAATTTTCACACATGCATATATACATATAATAAGCATCAAATATGACAGCTAATTATTTTTATGACTCGGTTTTGTGGCCCCGAAACCACTTCTCGACTAGGGTCACTTTAGGGCTGTCACATAACTCGTTCGTTTGGGACTATGGAAATCATAGTCCTCCACCAATAGTAGGCTGAGTCCCGCAACAAGGATATAGCACACTTTAGACATTCATCGGGTGTGCATGACAGTTCATCAAACACCCGAATGGTGTTATCAAGCCAGAACCCGGCCCTTTTGGCATCATCAGTAACTATGGCCCTAACTCCTCGGCCCCGCGCTTCCTAATCAAGTCTACAGGTGGCTTACTCAGCCTCACAGTATCAGTAACTAATGGCATTACGGGCTCTTGGGGTGGATTATTCAAATTCGGGAATTGTTGGACAGCTGGATTGGTTCGGGCATATTGCGCGACCCACTCATTCATCATGGTAAAGAAGGCTTGTTTAGCCCCCTCACCTTGATTATTCGCAGATGACTGAGGTTCAACAGGCGGCGTCCCTTGTGCAGGAGCAGCCGCTACACTTTCAACGTCATCCGCTAAGGTTCTCTCTACACCGGGATCCATTTACTAATCAAAACAAAAATTTTAATCGTCAGAAGTCATCACACATTTAAACATTAACATTAAGGCATGTATAGCTAGACTCATACGCGCTATGGTAGTCCTAGAACCGACTAAACCATTGCTCTTATACCAATCAAATGTAACACCCCGAACCCGAGACCGTCGTCGGAGTCGAACACGAGGTGTTAACAGACTTCAAACCACTTATTAACAATTTCCCAGACAAGCTGCCAATCTGCGTACTAGTCTCTTTAAAAATCATATCTTGAGTTCTGAAACTCGAAATCCAGTTCCATAAATTTTTCCCGGAACTAGACTCATATACCTATATAGTAGAATTTTTTTAGAATTTTTGGTCGGGCCAATTGGTACAGTTTATTGGTTAAAGTCGTCCCTGTTCCTGGGTTCGACTACTCTGACCCTTGTGCATTACGACTTAGATATCTCCCTTTACAGAGATCCAATACTTATGCCGTTGGTTTCTAATGAAACTAGACTCAAACGGGAATCTATACATATAAAGCATGACTTCTAATTGTCTCTGATTAATTTAGAGTGAATTTCTAAAGTCGGGACAGGGGATCCAGAAATTGCTCTGGCCCTGTTTCACAAGAGTTTAATTATCTCCTAACATACAGCTCATATGGTCGTTTCGTTTCTTCTATATGAAAATAGACTCATCGAGCTTCGATTACATAATTTATTCATTAATTAATTCCATTCCTACTATTTTTAGTGATTTTTCAATCTCACATCACTGCTGCTGCCAGCATCTGTTACTAAAGCAACTATGCCTATTTCGTGATTTCTCCTTGATCTAACTAGTAATTCATCATACATATCACAAATTATGATCATGACTAGCCATGCCAAAGGCTAATCATTGTCAAACATCTCCCTACTACACTATTGCCATATCATGAATTTTAACACCAAAATAATCAACCATGACATATGGCATAAAAATCGAATTACCAAGACTTGCGACCTAACATTATAAAACCAAATCCAACCGAACATTTATGCCATTTTCGCATGGCTAAAAGTTTACATACCAAATTTAAACAAAACATATTAGCCTATACATGCCGAAATGTTCTCCTAAACCGACTAAGAAGAAAGTACCAAAACTTGCTAGCTGGTGTGATGACTTCGATGACGGCCCGATCACGCAAAAAGAGACGAGTCCAAGAAACCTAAAATAGGTGACAAGGAAACACCGAGTGAGTATATAACTCAGTAAGTCATAAGCAATGCACTACCATCCATTAATAACATTTCACAAGAGGAAACAAAATGGAACGAGGCTAGTTACTCCATCCATACGGAACTATGCCATAGTTCCTTAGACCTATCGGTTCAATCTCATACCAAGTCATGCATTCACATTCCATACACTAATCAATAGGATATTTGAGGCATTTTCATACATCATTTTATTTTCGTTACAATCATACAACTAAACGACCTTTCACCTATTCCACGATAAATCTTATGTACGTGACTTCAATTATAATTGTCACATAGGTTCAAACTTACCAAGCTCAACTCCAAATATAAACATAGCGCCTATTAGCCATGAACTCAAGGTACTTACCCGATCCGCTGTCCGTGATCAACTCAATAATGTCGCACACTTAGTGTCCATAGCGATTCAAAAATATATATTAAGTCCGCACACTCAGTGCTATATAATCAACTCGCACACTTAGTGCTATATAATCAAACTCGCACACTTAGTGCTGTACAATTTAAACCCGCACACTTAGTGCAAATCTCATGATCATAAATGTTTATACCCGCACACTTAGTGTCGAAATCAACAACTCAATACATCTCATCTCTTTTCTTTTCATTCAACACTTTCATCACCACATGCATACATGTATATAAATTTATCATTCCATTCGGCATAATTACATAGACATTATGTCTATTTAGATCAATACAAAATATATGCTTGGTGACTTACCTTATGTTGGGGAAAACGATTCCAACTCGGCTACTCGATGTTCTTTCCTTTGCCCTTGCTTGCCTCTCCACCTTTAACTTCTTGAGCTAAATCGATAAATTAACTAGTTTAACCGTCTTGCTAAATATTTATATCAAAATATTAATGATTTCATAGCATAGGAGACACATGGCCAATTCTTATCTTTCTACCCCATGCTTTTGAACTATTTGGTTAACAACCATATACTATCACCCTATTGTCGATAATCCAATCAAGGATAGTATCACAATTGTGTACACCCATATAGCCGAATGTGCAAGATTAAATTCAACATCACCTATATACTTAATTAGATGGCCGAATATACCAAATTAAACTCAACATTAAATGTCACAAGAACCCTAATCTAATTTGCAAATTGCTTGGCCAAAGACTCACAAGTGCCTTATCTATAACCTATTCGGCCTTACTACTTAAACTTAGCCTTTCATACACTTATATCTAATGTCATAGAGATGCCAAATCCTTAAGTGTTCCAACATCTAACTTACTCAATTCAACACATCGAACAACATTTATACCGATTTTGCTAGCACACAAGCCTTTGGCCGAATGTCATTAACCTCTAGTCACCTAAATTTTTATTCTTTAAAACTCATCCAACACTACATTCGGCACCTCCAACCTATAATTTAGATATTCTCAAGTTCATTCACAAGTACATTTATATGACACATATAGCATTAACATTTTTCAACATGAATCTATAACATGACTGAATACTCATGCACATACATACATAAAGAGAACTCAAATAACACCCAAAAATCTCCTTTCCAAAGTGCATATATACCCATACATACGGCAACTTCCATTCTTATCTCCCAACAATGAATTCATGAATTTAGCTATGGGTTAACTAGACTATACACTTATCAACTTAATGTCAACATCAATTAGAATAAAATCACAATGCATACCTTTCCTTTGAACTAGCCATGGCCGAATGCCTTGGTTTCTTTTTTTCAATCTTTCCTTTCTCAATTTCAGCAATGAAGGAGATGAAAGATGAGCCTTCCTTCCTCTTTGTTTTCTTTACTTTATTTCACTAATATTATTTTTTTCTCACATAATGCCATTTCTTATTTTAATAACCAATTAAACATATATATTTGCCCATCAACACCCATCTTGGCCGGCCACTATAAAGAAAATTGGGCAATTTGACATGCAAGTCCACCCTTGTGTTGACATGCACTAATAAACCATTTAAAATTAGTCTATCATATTTCACCATGTCTCATATTGATCCCTATTTAATAATTTCTCATGCAATTGGCAAAATTAGGGAATGAAACGTCCACATATGCATGTACACACATAATAAGCATAGAATATAACAATTAATTATTTTTACGACTCGGTTTTGTGGTCCCGAAATCACTTTCCGACTAGGGTCACATTAGGGCTGTCACACCGGGAAGTTGGATTTTTGGGTCATATTGTTTCAGGTGATGGTATACGGGTTGATCCTAGTAAAATTTCAGCCATTGTTGATTGGAAACCACCGAAAAATGTAACTGAAGTTAGGAGTTTCTTGGGGCTAGCTGGGTATTATCGGCGGTTCGTAAATGAATTTTCTATAATTGCTGCTCCTATGACTAGACTACTCTGAAAGGATGTTAAATTTCAATGGACGGAAGAATGTCAACAGAGTTTCGAAGAATTGAAAAAGTTATTAACTGAAGTACCAGTGTTGATACAACTCGAATCAGGTAAAGAATTTGTAGTGTATAGTGATGCTTCTCTAAATGTTTTGGGGTGTGTACTCATGCAAGAAGGAAAAGTGGTGGCTTATGCTTCGAGGCAGTTAAAACCTCATGAGAGGAATTATCCTACTAACGATTTGGAATTGGCTGCAGTGGTGTTTGCTTTGAAGATTTGGCGACTTTATTTGTATGGTGAAAAGTGCCGAGTATATACCGATCACAAAAGTCTTAAATACTTGATGTCACAAAAAGACTTGAATTTGAGACAGAAAAGATGGTTAGAGTTATTGAAAGATTACGAGCTTGTTATTGATTATCATCCGGGAAAAGCGAATGTGGTTGCCGATGCTTTAAGCAGAAAGTTGTTGTTTGCTTTGAGAGTTATGAACGCTCAGTTGAAAATTTCAGATGACGGTTCGATTCTAGCAGAGTTAAGAGCAAGACCGATGTTTTTACAAGAGAATTCTGAAGCTCAAAAAAATGATCAAGATTTGCTAGCCAAAAGAAAACAGTGTGAAGCTGATACGGGATCAGATTTCAGAATCGGTTCTGATGGTTATTTGATGTTTAAAAATCGGATTTGTGTACCGAAAAATTATGAGTTGATTCAAAAGATTTTTCATGAAGCACATAATAGTTGTTTGGCGGTTCATCCGGGCAGTAGGAAGATGTATAATGACTTAAAGAAAATGTACTGGTGGAGTGGAATGAAAAGAGATATTTCTGAGTTTGTATCAAAGTGCTTAGTTTGTCAACAAGTGAAAGCTGAACACCAGGTACCTTTGGGATTACTTCAACCTATTATGGTTCCTGAATGGAAATGGGATAGGATTACTATGGATTTTATATCAGGGTTGCCGTTAACTCTAGGGAAGAAAAATGCCATCTGGGCAATAGTTGACAGACTGACTAAATTGGCTCATTTTATTCCGGTACGTACAGATTATTCTCTTAATAAGTTGGCTGAATTGTATATCCGAGAGATTGTTAGACTTCATGGGATACCTTTGTCAATCATTTCGGATAGAGATCTGAGGTTTACCTCACGGTTTTGGAAAAAGTTGCAAGAGGCATTAGGTACAAAGTTAAATTTCAGCACTGCCTTTCATCCACAAACTGATAGACAATCAGGGAGAGTAATTCAGATTCTTGAAGACATGCTCAGATGTTGCGTATTGGAATTTCAAGATAGTTGGGAAAGGTACTTACCATTGGTAGAATTTGCTTATAATAATAGGTATCAGACGAGTTTGAAGATGGCACCTTATGAAGCATTATATGGTCGTAAATGTCGGACGCCATTGTATTGGACTGAACTCAAGGAAAATCAGATTTATGGAGTTGATTTAATAAAAGAAATCGAAGAAAAGGTGAAAGTGATTCGAGATTGTTTGAAAGCTGCTTCAGATAGACATAAATCTTATACGGATTTGAAACGAAAAGAAATGGAGTTTCAAGTTGGTGATAAGGTATTTTTGAAAGTGTCTCCATGGAAGAAAGTCCTTAGATTTGGACGAAAGGGCAAGTTAAGTCCGCGTTTTATTGGACCGTATGAAATAATTGAAAAAGTTGGACCGGTAGCATATCGGCTAGCGTTACCACCCGAATTAGAGAAGATTCATGATGTGTTTCACGTATCTATGTTACGCCGGTATCGTTCGGATCCTTCACATATAATTTCACCGACAAAAATTGAACTGCGACCGGATATGACTTATGAAGAAGAATCGATTAAGATTTTAGCTCGAGAAGTCAAATAACTAAGAAATAAAAGTGTTGCACTTGTGAAAGTGTTGTGGCAAAAGCATGGGGTATAAGAGACTACATGGGAACCTGAAGAAACTATGAGAAACCAATATCCACACATGTTTACCGGTAAGATTTTCGAGGACGAAAATCCTTAAAAGGGGGGAGAGTTGTAATATCCTGAATTAGGGCTTAATCGGAATAGTGGTTTCGTGACCACAAATCCGAGATAGAAATAATTATTTTATAATTATTTTGATGATTATGATATGATTGCATGATTGTGTGAAAATTTCGTGATGAAATTCTATGCCTAAAGTGCTTAAATTGAAAGTAGGGACTAAATCGAATAAGTTGCAAAACTTGCATTCTAGAAGTTTTTAGTATGAAATTGTTTTGGAATATTAATGAGGAGGTCTTAAATAGCAATTTGACCAATTTTAAGCTCATGGACAAAATTAGGACATGGAAGGAATTTTTGGAAAGTTTAGTAGTAAGGGTATTTTGGTCATTTAATTATTAAAATGAATTAAAAACAAAATTAAAAGCCAATTTTTGTCCATCTTCTTCATTAGGCCGAAATTTCAAGGGTTCTCCATAGCTAGGGTTTGTTTCAAGCTTCCAAGCTCCATAGTAAGTGATTCCAAGCCTCGTTTTTAATGTTCTTTACGTTTTTGGAATCCCGGTAGCTCGATTAAGCTTATGTTAGCAATAATTCAACCTAGGGTTTATATTTGGAAAAATACCCATAGGTGAAATTTGTGTATTTTGATGTTTTATGATAGAATATGAGGTTTTAAATTATGTTAAACAACTTGTGCTACTCGGTTTTGAGTGAAAACGAGTAAAAGGGCTTAATCGGCAAAAATACCTAATAGTCACAAGTATATGTTAGAGAGAGAATTTGATGTTGCCATAGAAGGGAAAAGTGATCAGCATGTTATAAAATATAAGAATAAGGAATAAATTTTAATTCCCGAGCCTAGGGGCAAAAGTGTAATTATGCAAAAGTTTAGGGGCAAAAGTGTAATTTTCCCAAAGTTCGTATTAAATGCTGTTTTGATGAATGTATGTATTAAATAAGATTAATTTGGCATTATAGATCAAGAGAAACGAGATTCAAGTCGTGATCGAGGAAAAGAAAAGATTGTGGACTAAATTGCAAAATCTTTATATTTTGGTACCAAGGTAAGTTCATGTGTAAATAATGTAGCATAATTGTTATTTTTAAGTTATTGATGTTAATTATATGATACGCTGATTTTTAATCGTGAAATATTATGCTTTGTGGTTAATGTTGAGTAATATGCAAATTATGTTTACTACTTGATAAATATGAATTGCTACCAAGTATCGGTTTCGATATTCCATGGAAGACGACAAATATGAGATCGAGGGAAAAAGCCCGTTTGAACCTTAGGAATAGATTAGGATACAAGTGACATGTCACTAGGATGGTTGAGCATCCGAACTCGTTGAGTTGAGTCCGAGTTCACCTATGGATGCGAATGTCCGAACTCGTTGAGTTGAGTTCGAGTTCGTGAGATGTAACTAGGCATCCGAACTCGTTGAGTTGAGTCCGAGTTCACTTATGGATGCGAACGCCCGAGCTCGTTGAGTTGAGTCCGAGTTCACTTAGGGGCGGGTTACATGATTTCTTGATTACATATGAGGCACTTATGTGCAAATTATCCGTGTATCCGAGTTGTATTCCGATGTGTTAAACGGGTGAAGTTTCTAGTGAAATGGAAGAACACTTAAGATGCAAGTGACGTTTTGGTAAGTGTTGTGAAATGGACACTTTGGACAGGTATGTTCTTAAACCTCGGGTTGAAAATAGATACAACAACGATAAGGTGGTAAGATGATGAATGATGTTTAGAAATGTGATATATGTTTTGGTGATACCATGCTAAAGTTGTTTGGTATATTTGTATTGTTATGTTACTTGTTATTTACATATGAACTTACTAAGCATTTATGCTTACTCCTTCCTTTTCATTCACTGTAGTTTTGAACAAGCCGGCTCAGGAATCGGGACAGGTCGAAAGTTCGATCACACTATCCAAAGGACTTTTATCTTGGTAAATGGCTTGTACAACTACTTAAGTATGGCATGTATAGCAATATACCTATTTTGTGTAAATAATTTTATGATATGGCCATGTTTGGTTGAGAAAATGTTTGATATTGATAAGTCATGGTGATGGCTAATTTAGATCATGTTTGATATTATGGAAGTTTAATAGGTTATCTAGTTCATAAAAATTCATGGAAAGATGAAACTTGCCTTCAAACAGAATATTGCTGCAGCAATGACATGAATTTGAAAAATCACTAAAAATAGTATAAATGGAACTAAATAATGAGTAAGTTATGAAATTTAAGCTTAATGAGTCTATTTTCATGTGGATTGAACAAAACAGGCATATAAATTATATTTTATGAGATATTTAAACTTTTGTGAAATAGGGCCAGAGTAATTTCTGGATTCCCTGTTCTGAATTTAAAAATTCATAATAAATTTTAAAAAAATAATTAGAAGTTTTTCTTTATATGTACAGATCCTTATTGAGTCTAGTTTTAAGAAAAACAAACCTTGTAGTCATTGAAATTCTGTATAGAGAGATATCTGATTCGTAATACACATATGTCAAAGCAGTCGAACCCTGAAACAGGGGAGACTTTAACTAATAAACTGTACTAATTGGCCCAACTAAAAATTCTATAAAAAAATTAGTAAATAGATATATGAGTCTAGATTTAGGGGAAATTTACGGATCTTGATTTCAAGTTTCATAACTCGAGATATGATTTTGCTTGTAACTGTGACGCGAGTAGCTAGAAAGCTGTGAATGTAGAAACAAATGATTTGAAGTTCTTAAATTGATAAATTATGTTTGGTAACCCCTCAAGCTCGACTCCGGTGATGGTCTCGGGCGCGGGGGCATTACAGGTTGCTTATAGACTGCTGTTGCCACCTGAACTAGAAAAGATTCACAATGTATTTCATGTTTCGATGCTTCGTAGATATCGATCTGATCCCTCACATATTATTAGCCCGTCAGAGATTGAGATTAAGCCCAATATGACATATGAGGAAGAATCGATTCACATTCTGGCTCGCGAGATGAAAGAATTACAAAATAGGCAAATTTTGTTAGTTAAAGTACTGTGGCATAAACAAGGAGTTGAGGAAGCAATGTGGGAGCCAGAGAATACAATGAAAGAATGCTATCCGAACCTATTCACCGGTAAGATTTTCGGGGATGAAAATCCCTAAGGGGGAGAGTTGTAACAGTCTGATTTAGACCCTATTCAGAATGGTGGTTTCGGGACCACGAATCCAAGTCAAAAAAATATTTTAAAATTATTTTCTATGTTTATTATGTGTGAATTTATGCCTGTGAAATTTTCGTGCTTTAATTTTGTCATTTGAGTGCTTGATTAAATTAAAGGGCTTAATTGTGTAAAATGAAAATTTGATGGTTATTTGTAAAAGGGCTGAATTGTTATTGTTCTTTTAATAGGGAGGTTTTAAAATGAAATTATACCAAATGGGTATAGAATGGACGGTTAAGGACATGATTATCATGGTTTTGAATTAATTTATAAAGGTTAATTATGTAAAATGTATAATATGTTAATAAATTATAAAACATAAAATAATTAAAAGCCATGTTCTTCAATTTCTCATGACCGAAACTAAAGAAAAGAAAAAGAAATAAAGAAAGCATAGGGTTCGGCACTATTGAAGCTTGATTCAAGGTGAGTTCTAGCTCGATTTTTGATATTTTTTATGTTTTTGATATCGTTGCTATGTTATCAACAAAGCCTATGCATGAATTTTTTTATTTTGATGAATATTTTGAGTTATGCCATTGTTGAAAACTTGTGATTTTTGTTGTTTGATGATGGAAAATAAAAGATATGTGATAGATTAACATGTTTTGTATTGGAATTTTTGATGATTTTGAGTAATTAGGACTAAATTGCAAAAATAATAAATTGAGGGACTAAAATGTAAAATAAATTAAATGAATGGACTTGAATGAACACATGGAACATTCGGCCTAAGCATAGTATGTGCAAATTTTGCATGTTTTGTGTTTTGTGCAATTTGGACTAAATTGTAAAAAGTGTAAAATGTCAATGGTAAAATGGTAATTTTCCCATTTATGTGTTTTTGGACTAAATTGAGTGAAAATATATTTGAATGAGTTTAATTTGAATATGTTTAGATCAAGAACCAAAGAAATCAGATTTGGATCGGGGGAAAACTAAAGTCGTCGACTAGTCGTCCTGTTCCGTTTTTCATTGTCCGAGGTAAGTTTATAAGCAAATATATATTGTAAATTCTAATTATATACGAGTTTATAAGCTGAAATTAAATTATATGAGATTATTTATGTGAAAGCCGAATGTGAATATGCTTGGGAACTAAGTCTACAAGTTCGATTCGATCGAGTTATGACGTCCTAAAGCCCCGTTTGAACCATAGCATTATGATATGTGTTTTCGTGTAAGACCACATCTGGGACGTTGGCATCGATATATGTGTTTTCATGTAAGACTACGTCTGGGATGTTGGCATCCATATGTGGTTACGAGTAAGGCCATGTTTGGGACATCGGTATCGTATTTGATTCGTGCAAGACCCTGTCTGGGACAGTGGCATCGATATGAGATAGCATGTAAGACCACATTTGGGACATTGGCATTGTATGATATATGTGATTATCCGAGTAATCTATTCAATTCCGAATGGTTCAACGGGCAATATCAAGTTAAGATCGAATGTGATATCGAGCTAAAATGTCAGGTATGTGCTAAGTTTGTTGATTTGAAAGATAAGGTAAGTATATACTTGAGATGAACAAATAAAATATGCATTATGAAATTGAGAACTATATATGCTTATGAAGTTTTGTGTATTCGGCCAAGTTACTATAATTAAATATTGTTCATGTGATGATATAAGAGTTTCAAGTATGTAAAATGTGTATTTGACTAAAGATTATTTAATTTGGTTTAGTTGAATAAATACAAATTTTCATTTGATTATTACTTGCTTATGACTTACTAAGCTTAAATAGCTTAATGTCTATGTGTTCTTGTTTACCTCAGTTTTATAGATTTTGGATTCAAGTTACAAGCTCGGGGATCGTCAACAAAGTCTATCACACTATCGACTGTTTTTCGGTATTTTTTTTAAAAAGTGAACTTTTGAATCTATGGAATGTATAAGCTAGATTATACTTTTGAAATTTAGGATTTTGGTTTATGTATAATTTAAGCCATGAGAAAATGGCTTAACTTTTATGCTTGAATTCAGTTATGTTTGATTATAGTTTAAGTTCATTTTGGTTATAATGCTATGAGCCATGGATGAATGGTATTTGTGATATGTGTTTTGTGCATTGAAGTTAGTTGATGATTTTGGATGTGGTTTGAGTGAATCGGTTAAGATATATATAACAGTATGAATTATGTTGTTATGCTACCTTGGGTTAATATGATTTGATTATGTTTTATATGTGTTAGTAATGGTTTAAAATTAGTTGATGAGTATATTTGAATAATTGTTGGAATGAGATAATGAATATATTTGATTAAAAGTTCAGCATTTGTATATATATTTACATTCTTGCATATGATACATTAGTTTGACATAAACATTATTTTAAAATGTATATATATTGAGGTGATTGGTTATGTGTTTTGGTAGTGAGTTGAATGATGATTATATAGAGATAAAAATATTTCGGTTGTGGTTTTATATTGATGTATTGGGAAGATATGATGTGCATTATAAGTAGTTCAAGTTAATGAGCTCAATACAAAGAATGTATATGTTTGATATGTTTGTTATATAATTCAATAAAGAAGTTATGTTAGTTATAATGTATATTTTGTTATGTTACTAAATATTTTGATGTGTTTTTATGGCATATTTACGAGATGGATTGGTATGATTCTTGTGTATATGTATAAATTTGGTGATTTAAATTATGACCACTTAGATAGTAAAAAGAAATGTAAAGTTGATATTATAATCGAATGGCCATAAGTAAAATTAAGTATATTCATCTATGATATGAGAATGTATATTTAGTTATATGAGTGTTAATTATGTATGAAATCAGTATGTGAATGGGATGTATCATGGGTTGTATTTTCTTTTTATTTAATGGTTCATAGTGGTATACTAAAATGTGTATTATATATTGTATTAAAAATATGTTTGTTATTTATTAATTTAAAGTGGTATGTTAGCATGTATTTGATAGACGTATTTAAAGTCTTAAGATATGTGCATGAAACTGTCATATAATAAACTATGTTATAAATTTTAATTATTTGGATGTTAAAGGACAAGCACATTTGATTTGTATAATTGAAATTGTATTATCTTAAACATGAATAGTAATGTTTAACTTACTTATGCTGTGTACGGTTTGGTAATGCCTTATAACCTCGCTCCAGCGACAGATATGGTTTAGAGCGTGTTACACGGGCAGATCTATTTGATAGGCTTTGTAATTGATCCTCTTTAGTACTTGGAAAGGCCCATTACCCTAGAGTCCAATTTAGTCCTCCTTTTAGTTGGAAATCGCTCTTTGCGCATTTGGACCCAAACCCAATCATCAGGTTCAAGGGTAACTTGTTTACTCCCCTTATTAGCTTTGTTGGCATTTATGTCATTTGTTATTGTAATACATTGTTTTTCCTTTTTGTGCATTGATTTCACCAAATCAGCTTTCTTCTTGTCATCTAAACTAGAAATATTTTCTATAGGTAATGGCACAAGATCAAGTACAGTTAATGGGTTAAAACCACAAACAAGCTTAAATGGTGAATAGCCAGTTGTAGAGTGAATAGATCGATTGTATGCAAGTTCAACAAATGGTAAACATTCTTCCCAATTCTTAAGGTTCTTACCCACAATAGCTCATAGTAAAGCACCTAAAACTCGATTTACGACCTCAGTTTGGCCATCGGTTTGAGGGTGACATGTAGTGGAATATAATAATTTAGTACCAAGGTTACCCCATAATACCTTCCAGAAGTGGCTTCGGAACTTTATGTCTTTGTCAGAGACAATTGTGCAAGGTATTCTAATCGTACCACCTCTTTAAAGAATAAGTCTGCCACATGTGTAGAATCATCTGTATTGTGAGAAGGAATAAAGTGTGCCTTTTTTGAAAACCTATAAACAATAACAAATACACTATCTCGACCTTTTTTAGTTCACGACAAACCAAGAATGTGAAGAAGGAACCGACAAAGGAGTATAGTGTCCATGAGGCATTACCTTAGATTTTTCTTGTTTACAAGCAATGCACTTAGAACATACCATTTCAACATCTTTCTTTATGTTCGGCCAATAAAAGTGTTCTTGTAGAATATCTAGTATTTTGGCAACACCAAAGTGTCCTATTAAGCCTCCACTATATGCCTCATGAATTAGTAACTCTCTCATGGAGCAATGTGGTACCACATAACCTGTTTAGGCGAAAAAGAAACCCATTTACAAGATGAAATTTGTCAAAGGCACTACTCCCACAATTAACAAAGATATGTGCAAAATCAACATCATTTGTGTGCAAATCTTTTATATGCTCAAATCCTAAGACTTTAGTATTTAATGTAGTTATCAAAGAATATCTACGAGATAAGGCATCAACAGCTACATTTTCTTTACCTATTTTGTACTTAATTACATATGGGAATGTTTTTATAAATTCTACCCATTAGCCGTGTCTTTTGCTCAACTTACCTTATCCCTTTAGCCATTTAAGGGACTCATGATCTATATGTATAACGAACTCATTGGGCATCAAGTAATGTTGCCACACTTGGAGAGCTCGCACCAATGCCAATAACTCTTTATCGTAGGTTAAGTAGTTTAATTGCACCCCATTTAGTTTTTCACTAAAATATACTATTGGCCTTTTATCTTGCATCAACACGATACCAATTCCAATACCTAAAGCATCACATTCAAGTTCAAAAGTATTAGAAAAATTAGGTAATTTAAGAATTGGAGCAGAACATAACTTATCCTTTAAGGCTTAAAAAGCCTTTTCTTGAGCTTCACCTCACTTGAAACCCACTGTTTTTTTATAACCTCAGTTAATAGGGTGGCAATAGTGGAGAAATCCTTCACAAAATGTCTATAAAAACTTGCTAAACCATGGAAAGATCTCACCTCAGTAATCAATTTAGGAGTTGGCCACTCCCTTATTGCCTTTACTTTATCCTCATCGACATGAATACCTTAATCACTTATTATAAACCCTAAAAAAATTAGCTTATCACAATAAAAAGTGCATTTATCAAGGTTGGCAAATAATTTTTTAGTTCTTAGAATGTCCAAAACAAATTTAACATGGAAAACATGAGAATCTAAAGAAGTTGAGAAAATTAGAATATCATCAAAATATACTACCACAAATTTACCCAAATAAGGCCTTAAAACATGATTTATTAATCTCATGAAAGTACTAGGTGCTTTAGTTAGAATGAAAGGCATAACAAGCCATTTATACAATCTAAGCTTAGTTTTAAAGGTTATTTTCCATTCATCCCCTTCGCTCATACGATTTTGATGATAACCACTTTTTAAGTCAATTTTAGTGAAAATCGTTGAACCATGTAACTCATCAAGCATCTCATCAAGCCTAGGGATTGGATGCCTATACTTTATCATTATTTTTTTGATTGGGAAGAAATCAACATACATTCGGAATGAACCATCTTTCTTAGGCACTAACAGGACAGGGACGGTACAAGGACTTAAACTTTCTCTAATGTACCATTTGTCTAATAGTTCCTCTATTTGCCTTTGCATCTCCTTTTTCTCCTCGAGATTGCATAGATAAGATGGTCAATTTGGAATTGATGCTCTGAGTACTAAATCAGTTTGGTGCTCAATTCCTCATAAAAGTGGTAAACTTTTAGGGGCCTCATTGAAAACATCGGCATAATCCTGCAAAAGAGATTTAAGCACACTAGGTAAAGATTTGTTAAGGTCAGTTAAAGATAAATAATTTTACCTAAACCTCACAAGGATACAAGGTTTTTTGTTTATTAAGGATCTCTACACATTTTTATTCTTGCAAATAGACTTTGCACTCTTTTTTTACCACTAGAGGATTCACTCACCATTGGGCCGTTTGAATTTTAACTTTTAGCACTAATGACCTCTTTTCTCTCAGTCTTTTTTGTTTGTCCTTTTTCCTTAACCCCATCAAAAAATTTCATCATTTTCATTTGATCTTTATACACGTCATTAGGATTCAAAGGGGCTAGAGTAAATTTCTTCCCTTTAAAGATAAGGGAATATCTATTTTGTTTGCCATGGTGTATTACATTATGATCAAATTGCCACGTTCTTCCAAGAAGTAAATGTGTGACATGCATGGGGACGACATCGCACCATACCTCATCATCATAATTTCCAAGTTTAAATGTAATCAAGGATTATTTTGCAACTTATACTTTGAAACATTCATTAAGCCATTGAAGGCGGTATGACTTAGGGTGTTTTAAGCAAGGTAATTTCAGAGAGTCCAAAAGATAGCTACTAACAACATTAGCATAACTTCCACTATCCATAATAAGCGAACATAATTTACCTTTAATGAAACACTAAGAATGGAATATATTAGTCCTTTGACTGTTAAGATCATCCCTCATTTGGATGTTGATGGTGCGACGCACTATTAGGCAATGGGATTCAACAAAATCCTCCTTCTCATTTGGTGGTTCTACGACCTCCTCATTTATATCACTGGCATGGGTCATATCCCGATTGTCTGAAACAGAAGTATATTCACCATTTTCTTTAATAAGGAGAAGTCTCGTGTTAGGGCAATCTCTACTATAGTGCCCACGTCCTTTACATTTGAAACATTCTATCTCAGGAGTTTTTTTCATGTTTGAACCACCTAAACTGAGCTGCTTAAAGAGTATTTGCATTTTCATAGGAGCCCCACTCTTCCAATCTGATTTCTTAGTATCACCACTTGAAGAGAACTTGTTAGCATTAAAAGGTGGTTTCAAATTCTTAAAGTCAAAATTGGAACTGTTACCTTTTTAATATTGTGAAGTAGAGAATGAACGAGGGCTTTGTTCCTTCAATTGTTGCTCAATCTCAATGGCTTTGTGAACTGGCTCCTCTAGATCTATGTAAGTCTGTCACTGTAAAGTGTTGGCTATAGGTTTGTCTAAGCCATCAATAAAACGTATCATAGTGGTCTCATCGTCCTCTTCTAAATTTGCTTAATGCATAAGCATCTCCATCTCCTTGAAGTACTCATCAACTGATCTACTACCCTGAACAAGTCGTCAAAGTTTGGTTTTGACCTCCCTATAGTAATGAGAAGAATAAAGCGTTTTCTCATGACTTGTTTCAACTCATCCCATGTGGTAATTTCTCTCTCGTAGTTTCATTGATGACTTATTCTAAGTTAAGTTCACCAACTCAACGGATAATCTGAGAATTAAAGTTTCGCCAATAGGACTTTCTCATATTACAGGAATCTATAGTAATGAAACATAAGCTCTATTTTTTATTCCCACTCGCAATATGCCTCGGGATAATTTTTTTCCATGAAATTGAGGGATTGTGAACTTTGGTTTTGCCAAAGAAGGTTGCCCATAGTCATTAGTAACCAAAGTATCATCATTTGCACGAGGGACACGTGTAATATTATGTCTACAAGCATGAGGTTGTTCGACCTCAACATCATCATTAGCACCCCAATTTTGAGTCCTTTGCTCAGCCCGCAATTGATGCAAGGTATTGCTCATTGTCTGAAGTATAGCATCCCTTTGTCTTTCAGCTGTAGCTCAATCCTCTAGAGTTTGTTGCAACATATCAAACTTGTTTTCGAACCTATCATTGACTTCATTAAGGTTATCTTGTAATTTCATTGCGAAACCAACGAGATTTTCAATGGTCACTACTGGTGTGTCATTTTGGTCATCACTCCCTTTGCCACTACGAGACATTGTGACAAATCTGAAAAAAACACAGCACTCAAAAAGAAAAAATTAAACAAATCTCACCGTTATGCACTGAAAAATAAAATTGAATTCTCAATAAGGTAAGAATTAATCTTGTGAGTCCTTTAGATGTCCAAAAGTGGCTAGACACCAACTGTTTAAGTTGCACGGAGGAAGGAATGTGTAACGTACTGTAACCTACTAACAAAAGAAACAATAAAGTGTTAGAATGCGTATAGGAATAATAAAAAGCAAAGACAAATGAAAACCTAAGGCTAAGAGTCAATGAAAATTTCTGAAACCTGAAAAATTGCGAAGCTACTTGATAAGCTTCGCTCGAGGTGCTCTCGATTTCCAAAAATCATGAAATTTAAACTGAAGCCTTATCAAATAATATATATCTGATTGGAAAAGTTTCAGCAAAGAATTCAACCCACATAAGATTTTTTTATTTTTTTCTTTTCTTTTCTTATTTTCTATTTTCTGTACTTTTTTTTATCACAAAGTGGGAAATATTTTTTATATTGTAATACAGTGCCAAGAATTAGTATATGAAATTTTAGATCAATTTACAAATGTTTACCAACTCAAATATATTTTTTTCTGAAAAAAATTCTGGGTAAAAAATTGCTTATAGTCTGTTTGCAATGGAAATCAGTTTAGAAATCAACCATGAACACCCAAATCTGATACCATATGATAAAGAATGATGTGGATGAGTGTAGAAGTGGATCGTAAAGTTTGTCAAAGTCGCGGATTTACCCTAGATCTCTAGACGAACGTAAACTGAAATAAGAAACAACGAAAACAAATTAGTTGTCACAAAGGAGAGTCAAACGAAATTAAAATGAAAGAAAGATGAACTGGTTGGTAAAGAGTTCAAAAGAGAACGAGTTAGGGTTTCTTGTATGGAAAGAAATCATCCTTGGACCTCAAGAAAATGCCCCAACTAGATTTGAAAAAATAAAACACAAACAGATTTGTTAGAAGTGATTTTAAAGACAAAAGCAAAATATTTTGTGCAAGAATGCTTAAAACAACAAGAAAAGATTAAAAATCCTAATTTTGACGTGTTTCTTGATGGAACAAGGTAGGAGAACATCTTTCTTGAAGCAACTTCAACCTAGAATGAAAATCAATAAAATCAGCAAGCCAAAACAACAAGAACTAACTTAAATAAACAAGAAACGATAAATTAAGGATAGAAAAGAGAAGATGACGTCCTAAGAAGCCTTGGAAACATTAAGAATCCACAAACCCTTTCAATGGCTCTAATTCCCCCTCTAAGAAAGAGATCTTGGCAATAAAAAGCTTGAAGATGATTCCCACAACCTAAAAAATTGTTAAAACAGCTTCTAAAAGAAACTCAAGAGCAATTCTTGAAGAAAAACTCAAAGAGAATTATTATTAACTCAAAAAAAAACATAAATCAATTATATGTGTATAAGGGTGAATGTCCATGCTACTTATAGGCCCCTAAAATAAGTTTTCCTAACCCTAATAGAATAAATAAAATGACAACTCATCAAATTAAAAAAAAAAATTCTAAGTGTGGACTTTTAATGAGCTTCAACCAAAGGAAGTAAATGGACTCTTTGGGCTAAATTCTTACATGATGATCCAACTATTAAAATAAAATTGGACCTATAGTTTAAATATTTTACAATTTGGGCCACTTTGATAATTTGGTCTGATATTCAGTTAAATTACTTTCCAAACTTCAGGATGGGCTTGTAAACATCTTAATGGGCCATTTGTTCAAGAACTTGGTCTTGTGATCTGTTTGCTCTCAAAATTGACTCGTTCAAGCTCGTACTGAAATCCAATGCACCTTGGCTGCAAGATTCGATTTCTTGGACCAAGATTTCCAAGATTTGAAATCTTGATTTTCTTAATTCTTGAAATTTTTTGAAACGACAAAATTGGACCCAGATTCGGGTTCTTGATTTTCTTGAAAAGAAGAAATTGAAACTTGATTTTCTTTGTCCATCGTGTGTGCATCTAAGCCGTGGTAACAAAGTCTTGGATGGCCCCATTCAATCTTTCTTGGATTTGCTTTGCCTTCAACCTTATTATTGGGCCTTGAGGAAATTTGAGCCCATCACATTCATAAGCCTTAGTTTTGGCCTTGAGACTCGCATCATGGGGGCTAGACAGAGTATATTAGAGTCAGGGTAAAAATAGTTGTGTCTAAACCCCTTCGAAGGCTGGTACAGCTTGTGTGTTGTGAGGAGACTAAAATTTTTTGTATTATTAAATATGAATGGTTGCTTGCCTTCAACTATATCTGTGGGATCATTGGACATACAAGACAAAAAATGCAACAAGAAAGAAGAATCCTTTGGATTGAGTACTACTAGCTTCTAGTATGGAAGCTGGCTCAGAGTGAAACTAAGGGAACAACCCAAGCTAGAGGCAACTAGAGAAATGATATTGAAATATTAGAAAGCAAGATAAATCAAATTACAGAGACAAATTATACCAAGAAAAGAAGTGGAAATGAAAATGATCCTATGAGATTTAAAGAAAAAGAAAAAGCTAGAATATGAGAGAAGGATTCCAAGCCTGGTTCTCTTATAGAAAAACGATCAACAAAGATCATTCATGATGGAGGGGGAAGAACGCAATGCAAAAGAAAAAGAATAAAAGGAGGAAATAGGGAGAACATTGATGAAAGTCCGGCTAGATTAGTGCGTAGTAAGCTTGTGGGCAATCTTTCACCTTGTAAGGTGGTGGCTGGAGACTAGCCTCGCTAAGAGCAATGAAGCTCCTATGCTGGAACTGTCGTGGGCTTCGGAACCCTGTGATAGTTTAGGAGTTTAAGCAACTTCTTGTTGCTACTAACCCTGATGTTATTTTCCTTTGTGAAACTAAGATGCAATCTAACAATTTCTCTCGTGTTCGAACCAATGCAGGATGGATGGGTGTTTGGAAGTGAATTCAACGAGTAGAAGTGGTGGCTTAGCTATTATTTAGAAGGAGGGAGTCAAAGTGAAAATTCAAAACTACTAGTGTCACCACATTGACTCAATGGTCCATGTAGAGAATCAAAATAAAATTAGATTTATTGGCTTTTACGGACATGCAAACTGTAACTAAAAAAACCAATCATGGGTGTAACAACTCGGTTTAGACCCTAGTCAGAACAGTGTGTTTGAAACCACAAATTTGAGGTCATAAAATTATTTTAATATTATTTTTGGTAATTACAGCATGTTAATAAATATGTGTGAAAATTTCGTGATTTAATTTTATCGTTTGTATGCTTAATTTGATAAAAAAGACTTAATCACATAAAGTGCAAAAGTTGCATTCTATTTATTAAAGTGCTTATTTGCTATGAAATTAAAATGTGAAAGTCCTTATATTGTTATTATACCATTGGTTGTGTAAGTGGACAATTATGGGCATTATACATGTGAAATTATAATGTTTTCATTAAGGTTAATATGGTAATTATGTTATTAAACGATAATAAAATAAAACAAAACATAAAATGGCCATGCATGTTCATCTTTTGGCCGAATATTGAAGAGAAAAAGAATCATTTGAAATTTTTGAAGGTTCGGCACTTTGAAGCTCAAATTGAGGTATGGATTTTGTTCGGTTTTTGATGATTTTTATGTTTTTGAGATCGTTGCTTCGAATACTAGCTAGCCTATGCTTGAATTTTCAAATTTGTTGATGTATTCGTGATTTTCCATTGTTGATAGCTTGATGTTTTTGTTGTTTGATGATGATTAGATTATCATGTTTTATTAAGTGATTTTTGATAAAAATGCTTATTAAGGACTAAATTGTGAAATTTGTAAATTGAGAGGTCAAAATATGAAATAAATGAAATTAATGGGCTGTTAGGGACCCAAGGTAAATTCGGCCTAACTAGAGTATGTTGAAATTTTGAATATTTTGAGTTGTTTTGAAATAGGGACTAAATTGAGAAAATGTGAAATGTCAGGGGCTAAAGTGAAAAATGTCCATTTATGTTTTTTCGGGTGAAATTGAATAAATATATGATTGAATTATTTAAATTTGAATTGATTTAGATCAAGAAAGAAAGAAATCGGATTTAGATCGGGGGAAGTTGAAAGTTGTCGAATAGTCGTTCCGGTCTGTTTGTGTCCGCACGAGGTAAGTTCATAAGTAAATAAATGTTGTTAAATTCAATTGTATATGTATTATATGTGTCAAATTGAATTATAATAAATATATGTCTATATGTCGAAATGAATTAAGCATTGGAGAACTAGTTACGAGCTTGAATCTATCAAATTATGACGTCTGAAAGCCTCGTACGAACCATAGGAATAGTATAGGATACATATGTCATGACATAAGATTCCGATATGTGATTACGTGTAAGATCACGTCTGGGACGTTGGCCTCGAATTGTGATTTATGTGTAAGACCATGTCTGGGACATTAGCATCATATTTGATTCGTATAAGACCCTGTTTGGGACAGTGGCATCGATATGTGATTACATGTAAGACCACGTCTGGGACGTTGGCATTATATGAGCTTTCCGAGTTATCCGAGTATCCTTATTGATTCCAAATGGTTCAACGGGCAATATCGAGAAATGAACTACTTGTTGAAAGTGTATCCGATTCAGGTACGTGTGATTTGTTTATGTATTTCAGAAATGAAAGGTACATTCAAATGACGATACGTGAAATATGTGACAATGAATGAAATGAATGTATACAAATGAATGAGGTGACATATATGCTCGTTATACGAAATTGTGGTCCTATATTTTGAACATGAAAATTATGAAACATGAAACATGATTTTGATGTATGATTTCTTGGTTCGATTACTTGAATAGATAATGAAATTAAAATGTTTGAGTTTGGAGTATGCTTTGTATGTGATATATGATTAATATAATAAGGTAGATCTTGGTTAGCTATATGATTCATAAATGTCAATTTGGTTTATGTGAATAAGTGGATTATGGATATTCGAAATTGGAAGTGTTTATAAAGAAGTTAATATAAGCTTAGGTGTGAATTGTAATAAATGACCATGTTTTGGTTGGTTATGTAATGAATATGTGCAAGCTTGATTTATATGATTGAACTAATGATTGATATTCGGATTTGAAAGCATGGTTTATATGTTCATTGATAAATAAGATAAGTGAAGTTACTTAATGTAATGATATGGAGTATATGAGAAAAGTGATTGTATATGTGTATGAAATTAATTACATTTGGCCTATTCGAGTTGAATTATATATGTTCTTGTGATTTATTATTTGTTTATGGCTTACTAAGCTTTTAAAGCTTACTCTGTGCGTTTTTCCTATGTTTATAGAGTTTCAAAGACTTGCTCGGGTTAGATGTCGTTGGAGATCTCATCACACTATCCAGTTTTAGCTTCGGTAAATAAATGCTTTGAGATTCGGTTATGTGGCATGTATAGGCTAGTTTTGATATATTTGGTTTTGAAATTTGTATACATATAGCCATGCGAAAATGGCTTGATCATGATACTAATGTTGGTATTTATATATGGTCATGTTATAAGCTTAATTTGGAGGTATGATTCATGTTAAAATATGTTTGTGATGTTGGTTATATGATTCAGAAATGAGATGTGTTAATGATGAAATATAATCGGCCATGAAAGTAGCTCATTTTGGAAGTATGATTTGCGGTATATTTTTTGTGGTGGTTGATTATAAAATTCAGCTTAAGTGAGGTAAATATGGTTGATGGATGTGTTTCGGTTGTGGCTTATTATTGACCTATTTTGGATGTATAATTTATGTTGTGTATAGGTTTGAAAATGGTAAATGATGTGTTTTTGATATAATACATATGCTCACGTAAGCTAAGTTATGTATATGTGATAGCTTGCATATTGTTTGTTAAGGTACGGTTTGAGATGTTAAAGTATGAAAATGTTTTGTAATTTATTTGATGGTCATTTAGGTACGGTTATAAATGGTACAATTAGTTTTGATTTAAATTGTGAAATTGGTTGGCTTATCGAAGAATAAATTTTATGATCGAATATATGGTTAAAAGATCGGCTATGCATATTCTAACATCCTGATTTTAGGCTTAGTAGGGATAGTGGTTTCGGGACCACAAATCCAATGAGGAAAATTTCATTTTTATTATATTTTTATGGCCTACGATTTCAAGAAATGATTTCATGAAAATTTCGTTCGAAAATTTCAATGTTTGGGCATTCAATTTAGTAAAAAAGGACTAAATTGTAAAAAGTGCAAAAGTTGAGTTCTACATGTTAGAGGTATCAAATTGTTATGAAATTTTAAATGGGAGGTCCTTAAATGATAATTAAACCATTGTATAACTTGTTGGACAAAAATGGCCTTGATTGGGTAAAATTTGAAAGAATAGTAAAAAGGGCATTTTGGTCATTTAGGGGTAAAATGAATTAAAAGACAAATTTTAAACTCCAAATGTGTCCCTTTCTTCTTGCGACAGCAGAATGTACCAAGAGCAGCCATGGTTAGGGTTTGGCCAAGCTTCCAGGCTTAATAGTAAGTGATTCCGAGCTCCGTTTTTAATGTTCTATGTATTTTTGAAATCTCGGTAACATGATCTGTTCATTTCTACCATTATTTTGAGCTAGGATTTATGTTTAAAAATTTACCCATGAATGATATGCATGTATTTTGATGTTTAATGGTAGAATATGAAGCTTGAAATTGTGTTAAACAATTTTTGCTAAGCGATTTTACTTGAAAACAAGTAAAACGGTATAATCGGGAAAAATACCTAATGTTCATAAGTACATGTTAGAGTGAGAATTTGTTGTTTCCATAGAAGGGAAAAATGATCAGCATGTCATAAAACATAAGAAAATAGGAAGAAGTTTAATTTCCGAACCTTGGAGCAAAAGTGCAAATATATAAAAGTTTCGGGGTCAAAAAGAAAATTTGTAAAAATATGATTTTTAGATTCATATGAATAGTGTGACTAATTAGTAGGCTAAATGTGATATTATAGATCAAGGAAATTGAGATTTGGGCTTAAATCAGGAAAATACAAGGTTATGGACTAGAATGGTAAATTGCCATTTCTGGATCCGAGGTAAGTTTGTACGTAAATAATTTATCGATTATTTTTATTTTATTATATTTTGTTATCATATGAAATGTGGTTGCCTATAGAATGATTATTTGTTGTAAATTTCAAATTGAAAAAGGACTATGAATAAATTGTAACATGTTGGAAAGTGAGGAATTTCCCGATTGAGCCTTCAGAATAGAAACGATACGAATGATCTATTGTGAGGTCACGTGTGTAGTACTAAGTGCAGGCTACTACGTGTACCGAATAATTGGTCGCATGTGTAGTACTAAGTGCAGGCTACTATGCGTACCTGATAACTTCGATCACGTGTGTAGTACTAAGTGCAGGCTACTACGTGTATCAGATGGTTAGGTCACGTGTGTAGTACTAAGTGCAGGCTACTACGTGTACCGGATAATTGGTCGCATGTATAGTACTAAGTGCAGGCTACTATGCGTACTAGATAGCTTTGACTACAAGTGTGAAAATATGTGCAGGCAACTGAGTATCAGTTATTATTCCGAAGAGTTCAACGGGAAAATCGATTAAGTAAAAATACATGTGAACATGATTATATGATGAATAAGTGCAGGTATATGTTTAAGAAAATTTTAAGCAATATGCTCAATATTTGAGTGAACTTCGATAAGACAAAATGAATTAAGTGAAATTATGTAAGAGTGAATTTTAGTAGTAAAACAGTGTTTGACAGCAGCAGTTGTGTGACTTTGAAAATTCACCAAAAATTGTGTAAGTTGAATTAAATTTCAAAAAAATTATGAATTAAATCTTAATGAATCTATTTTCATATAAAGGAAACAGGGGGAGCAAGAGTTGTATATTATGTGATATTCTAATTTTTTGAGACAGTGTTAGAATGAATTCGAGATCTGCTGTTCTAAATTGGAAAACTTGTTAAAAATTGTAGAAAAATAATTATGGGTTATAATTTATATTATTAGAATCTTTTATGAGTCTAATTTTAATAGAAACAAACAGAAACATTATCCGAGTCTTGTACTATGAGATAAATAAATTTTAGTAAAGAAAGGTCGAAGCTGTTAAACAACGAAATAGGGGATACTTTGAATAATAAATTGTACTTATTGGCTGGACCAAAAATTCTGAAAATTTTATGGTGGAAATATATATGAGTCTAGTTTTTAGAAAAATTTACGGATCTTAATTTTGAGTTTCGTAACTCCAGATATAAATGATTTAGTGACTGTGACTCAAGAAAGTAGCTTAACCAGAACATGTGTAAATGTACAATTGGGTTAATTTTGCTATGGAAAGCATGTTAGTAAATTGCTTATTATTATTTCATGCGAGCTTACTAAGCATAAAGCTTACCCCCTCCTTTCCATTTCTTTTAGTGTTGTCAGGTTAGCTCAGGGTTGGAGATCGTCGGAGGCAGCATCACATTATCAAGCCAACACCTTGACAGTATAAACACATATGCTAGAATTATCAAATGAGTGGCATGTATAGGGACCTAGTTTTATAACATGTGTTATTATAATTTGGCCAAATATATTGGTCTTTAGTGAGCTAATGATTCTGACTTATAAATCTAGCTATTTATGTTATCTTTGATATTGGTGATGTGCATATGCTTGTTTGCCATGCATGGTTGGTAATATGTTATGTGTTGTTGTGAATGTTTAAGTCCGTTAACGCCTCGAAACCTATCCCGACGTTGGATACGGGTGAGGGGTGTTACATTTAGTGGTATCAGAGCTATGGTTTAGTCGGTTCTTGGGCTATCCTAGCATGTGTAAAAGTCCAACTACATGTCACCGATCCGTGATAGTGTGATGTCTCCCGACGCATATGAGAGCCACTTTGTTTAGACAAAGGTACTCTCCAACCGAGCTACACCGACCATGTTGAATGTGATGCTAAAATATTCGATTAAAGTATATTCATGACGAACTGAAACTTGGAAAGGTATGAATAAGGATTCATGAAATGTGTACATGGTGAAATGAGCTTATCTATGATTAATAGATAATTCTATGATGTATATGATTGATTTATTTGAACAAATGCATGTTTTTGAGTAACTTATAAAAAATATTGATAAGATGAATATTCATGTATATTGGTTGGGATGATTATGATTGGTAAGCTCGTATAACTTGAGTAAATGTATTAAATTGCTTGGATTGATTTATATGATTGTAATGATATGTATATGATGATGTGTAAGATAAAAGTTTAGACTGTGATATACTTATCCATGTTTGTTTGGCCCTTATATGATATTATATACTTGACTTGTCTGATTTAATGAATGGATAAGTAATATTATCTAGGAAACATTGAAATACATGTATAAGTACACTTGTTTAAATGAGATAACTAGAAAGTGAGTGTAAAATCAATATGAATGTTAGTTACTCGAAATGAATGACATGATTGAAATATGATTGCTATGATGAAAACTTTGTTACATGTATATGAGAGTTGAGTCAGAGGCCCTACGACCCCCTCCCTCTTACCAAAGTGGTGTTTTATAAGGGAAATTCCTGAGATTTATGTTGAATGAGTTTCCAGGTGAGAAACTAAAGAGTTCAATGATGGAATGGTTATAAGCATGATTAGAGATTGAGAATGGGTTGATAAGAATAGACATGAGCTAGAAAGATATCGGATTGACCGAAAGATTTTTTAATTTTCGTAACATCGCAGTTAGCGAAAAAGGTTAATTTTGGTAAAATGATCTATCCTGGTATGATGTCGAGAAATGTATTGATTGAAATTCCCTCATGAATTGGTTTTCTTAGTAAAGGGAATATTATGGAAATTGGGAAGATAGAAATAGTTAAAGGAATAATGTTTGAAATATGAAATGTTCAAGCATGGTAATTATAGTGCACAATTTGTGACTGTCTCTATTAAGATATTGTATGAGATTACCTAATACTGGAAATATTATTGGGGCTATCTAATCCCTGATGAATTCTTATATAATGAAAATGTTCCTTGATCTTAACGTTAGACGAATATATTGTCAGTCTGATTGGGTTATGATCTGCATGGCTCTGTTTTTCTCTGGTATTTTGTTATATTCTGCCTATTGAGAATCGATGAGAAATTGTGTATGGTGGATTTCCTTTCTCAAGAAAGTTAATCAGAGTTAATGTATTCAGTTGAGGTATCAGTATTACTTATGTTAATGCATTTGCTAAGGTATTCGATTGGTATGATGAGTGAATTTGGAATGATACATGTTGAATCATTCTGTTGACTAGAAGATAGAATTTCTTGAAATATCAATTACGGATGAATAAGGTCGACTTGATTGTTCAATCTGTATGGAGTATATGTCTGGAATTTAATGAGATGTGCATACTTGAGAATAAGATTTTATTCTTCACGGGTAAAAAGATGAATAGTCTAATTAAGAAGTGTATGTTTCCTAGAAGAATCGTATACAATAAGAAGATCTGATATTGATAATGTGAAGATAATTTGGGTATTAAAAAAATACTGAAACGATCATTGTTTATCTTTGAGTACAAATTCTTGAAATGTTGAAAGTTTAAAGATGTATAGCAAGATTCATCAGAATTATTTTTGCCGTTTCAGAATTCGAATGGAAATAGAAAAGATTAATATGGATTTTCTTGTATGGATCATTCCTATCCTTGAAAGAGGAAAGTGATATGTGGCATTGTTAAACGTATTGAGATGTGTAAATTATGCTGGTATACCCGAATGTCTACTCACCAGATTCATAGAATTTCATGTCTTTATGAATTTTGGATATCATGGAATTTTAATCTCCACTAATCAGATTGGGATCCGAGTTTCATATCATGATTTCTTTGGAAAGCCAGAAGAGGCTTGAAATAAAAAGTAGCTGAGAGTTGAATTGACAAATAATTGGACTGTGTGAAATTATAAAGAGTATAAGGTTGAGATGAACTGACTAGTTTTACTATTCAAATTCGAAAGGATTCGGGTGCGAATGTATGTGTAACATGATGGTATGGATCAGACTTTTGAGTACATGAGCTTTTTAGAAGAGATTAAGTTTCAGTAAAAGTATTGTAAAGTGAATACCACTTATGATTTTTGTATGTAAAATTTAAAGAGACAGGTAGTAAAAGTTTAGCCTGAGTGAAAGCTCTTTGACATCGATTATAGGATTGAGGAATCCAAGTGAAAAACCAAAACCACTTTTTTTGGTAAGATTTTCGAGGACGAAAATCCCTAAGGGGAGAGAAATATAACATCCCGATTTTGGGCTTAGTCGGAACAGTGGTTTCGGGACCACAAATCCGATGAGGAAAATTTCATTTTTATTATATTTTTATGGCCTACGATTTCACAAAATGATTTTGTGAAAATTTCGTTCGAAAATTTCGACGTTTGGGCACTCAATTTAGTAAAAAAAGGACTAAATTGTAAAAAGTACAAAAGTTGAGTTCTACATGTTAGAGGTATCAAATTGTTATGAAATTTTAAATGGGAGGTCCTTAAATGATAATTAAACCATTGTATAACTTGTTGGACAAAAATGGCCTTGTTGGGTAAAATTTGAAAGAATAGTAAAAAGGGCATTTTGGTCATTTAGGGGTAAAATGAATTAAAAGACAAATTTTAAACTCCAAATGTGTCCCTTTCTTCTTGCTACAGCAGAATGTACCAAGAGCAGCCATGGTTAGGGTTTGGCCAAGCTTTCAAGCTTAATAATAAGTGATTCCGAGCTTCGTTTTTAATGTTCTATGTATTTTTGAAATCCCGGTAACATGATCTGTTCATTTCTGCTATTATTTTGAGCTAGGATTTATGTTTAAAAATTTACCCATGAATGATATGCATGTATTTTGATGTTTAATGGTAGAATATGAAGCTTGAAATTGTGTTAAACAACTTTTGCTACGCGATTTTACGTGAAAACGAGTAAAACGGTATAATCGGGAAAATACCTAATGTTCATAAGTACATGTTAGAGTGAGAATTTGATGTTGCCATAGAAGAGAAAAATGATCAGCGTGTCATAAAACATAAGAAAATAGGAAGAAGTTTAATTTCTGAACCTTGAGGCAAAAGTGCAAATATGTAAAAGTTTAGGGGTCAAAAAGAAAATTTGTAAAAATATGATTTTTAGATTCATATGAATAATGTGACTAATTAGTAGGCTAAATGTGATATTATAGATCAAGGAAATCGAGATTTGGGCTTAAATCGGGAAAATACAAGGTTATAGACTAGAATGGTAAATTGCCATTTCTGGATTTGAGGTAAGTTTGTACGTAAAAAATTTATCGATTTTTTTTATTCTATTATATTTTGTTATCATATAAACTGTGGTTTCCTATAGAATGATTATTTTTTGTAAATTGCAAATTGAAAAATGGCTATGAATAAATTGTAACATGTTGGAAAGTGAGGAATTTCCCGGTTGAGCCTTCGGAATAGAAACGATACGAATGATCTATTGTGAGGTCACGTGTTAGTACTAAGTGCAGGCTACTACGTGTATCAGATGGTTAGGTCACATGTGTAGGACTAAGTGCAGGCTACTACATGTACCGGATAATTGGTCGCATGTGTAGTACTAAGTGTAGGCTACTATGCGTACCAGATAGCTTTGACTACAAGTGTGAAAATATGTGCACGCAACTGAGTATCAGTTATTATTCTGAAGAGTTCAACGGGAAAATCGATTAAGTAAAAATACATGTGAACATGATTATATGATGAATAACTGTAGTTATATGTTTAAGAAAATTTTGAGCAATATGCTCGATATTTGAGTGAACTTCGATAAGACAATGGATTAAGTGAAATTATGTAAGAGTGAATTTTAGTAGTAAAACAGTGTTGGACAGTAGCAGTTGTGTGACTTTGAAAATTCACCAAAAATTGTGTAAGTTTAATTAAATTTCAAAAAAATTATGGAATTAAATCTTAATGAGTCTATTTTCATATAAAGGAAATAGGTGGAGAAAAAGAGTTGTATATTATGTGATATTCTAATTGTTTTGAGATAGTGTTAGAATGAATTTGAGATCCCCTATTCTGACTTGGAAAAATTGTTAAAAATTGTATAAAAATAATTATGGGTTATAATTTATATTATTAGAATATTTGATGAGTTTACTTTTAATAGAAACAAACAGAAACATTATTCGAGTCTCGTACTATGAGATAAATAAATTTTAGTAAAGAAAGGTCGAAGCTGTTAAACAGCGAAACAGGGGATACTTTGAATAATAAACTGTACTTATTGGCTGGACCAAAAATTCTTAAAATTTTATGATGGAAAGATATATGAGTTTAGTTTTTGGAAAAATTTACTAATCTTAATTTTGAGTTCCGTAACTCTATATATAAAACATTTAGTGACTGTGACTCTAGAAAGTAGCTTAACCAGAACATGTGTAAATGTACAATTGGGTTAGTTTTACTGTGGAAAGCATGTTAGTAAATTGTTTATTATTATTTCATGCGAGCTTACTAAGCGTAAAGCTTATCCCCTCCTTTCCATTTCTTTTAGTGTTGTCAGGTTAGCTCAGGGTTGGAGATCGTCGGAGGCAGCATCACACTATCAAGCCAACACCTTGACAGTATAAACACATATGCTAGAATTATCAAGTGAGTGGCATGTAGAGGGACCTTGTTTTATAACATGTGTTATTATAATTTGGCCAAATATATTGGTCTTTAGTGAGCTAATGATTCTGACTTATAAATCTAGCTATTTATGTTATGTTCGATATTGGTGATGTGCATATGCTTGTTTTCCATGCATGGTTGGTAATATGTTATGTGTTGTTGTGAATGTTTAAGTCCGTTAACGCCTCAAACCCTATCCCGACGTTGGGTACGGGTGAGGGGTGTTACACATATGTATTTTGGAAATGGTAAAGGGGTGTGTATTTATATTTGGCTAACAATAGGTAAAATATACTTTTACATGCCTATGATATGTTTTGTTTGTGATTCTGTAATTAATGGTTAAGTTGTTAAGTTAAATGCTTGAGTTTAAAATAAGCCCTATATGTGGTTTATGAATTTGGTAAATGACAGATAGGTATTTTGGATATTTCATTAGTCAAGTGATATTGTAATTATGGTATGATTTGATTGTTATTTTGGTAAAACCAAATTTTATACTTGACCTTATGTGAAGTGGTTGATGCCGTATATATATTAATGATTAATAAATCATGTGGTTTGGCTTGATTTAGTAAAATGTGAAGAAGTGCATATTTATAAATAGTGTTTTTGGAAAGTAGTTAATGAAGTATATTTATATGAGTGGATGTCTTAATATATGATCGGTATATGAAATGAACTATACTTGGTTATAAGTTAAGCATTCGATTGCCATGATTCATTGGTTATAATGTTTGAATATTAATTTGGGAAGTGTATGAATTATAGAATCGAAGTATGTTAGATTGGTTTAAAATTTTACTAGATGATTAGTATTGAAATGATTATATTATTTGGCGGATGAATTGAAATGAATGTCTATTCTGAGTTGTATTTTGATTGGTAATGTCTCGTAACCCTAATCCGGTGACGGACACGGGTTAGGGGTGTTATAATGGGACATACTTAAAAGTGTTGGAAGATCGGTCAAGAAAACTTGGATTGTAGGAGGTGATTTTAACGCTATTATTAACGAGGCTGAGAAGGAGGGGTGTAGACAATCGAGGGCTTCAATGGATGAGTTTCGTGATGTGATGGAGGAGCTCTCATTTGTTGATATCAAAACAGAAAAAGGTTGGTTTACTTGGGTGAACACTCGGGAGGGGAATGCCATGGTCAAAGAAAGGTTAGATAGGTTACTAATCTCTGCGAATGATGTTGATAATTTCCCATTTATAGAAACCAGGGTGGCGAGACAATCAAAATCAGACCATGATGCTATTATTTTGGACACAATAGGTCATAAGTTGCGTGATAGCTTCAGAGATCCTAGACTTTCCTTCAAATACGACGTTTGTTGGGAAAAGGTGAAGGATGCAAAAAATATTATAAAGATTGCATGGAGCAGGAATAACTTGGATATCATCAAGAAAATAGAGAAAGTGTGTATGGAACTTGGTCAGTGGTAGTATAAGCGCTACAAAAGAATGAAAAAACAAATTGGCAAGTTGACAGCTAAGATTAATAGCATCATTGATGGCCCAGACGTGTGTATGTTGAAAAAGGCACCAATGAAGCTTAGCCATCTCTTTGCAAAGGAGGAGTGCTAATGGGCTCAACAGTCTCGAATAAGGAGGTTCAAAGAAGCAGATAGGAACACTCTTTTTTTTCATGTGAGGGCCACTGGTAGGAGGAAGAAAAATAATATTGATAGCTTGATGGATTCGGATGGATGTTGGAAACATAATAAAGTCGATATTTGTAATATTGCTAGGGAGTATTTTCACAATCTCTTTATGTCAATTATGCCTTTAAATGATGAGCTTAATCTTAGTTTCTTTGACAATTGTATTTCTGAAGATATGAACAGTAGGTTGACCAGGGAATTACAGATAAAGAGATTCTAGAGGCGTTTAACCAAATGAGCCCTCGCAAAATGCCTGAAATTGATGGCCTTTCAGGTTGTTTTTTTAAAGAAAATTGGGAGGTTATGGGTGCGGATGTCATCAAGCTTTGTCATGATGTTTTAAATGGCAACAGAGATGTGGCTAGCCTTAATGACACTATGATTATTCTTATCTCTAAGACTAAGGATCCCAAAGACATGTCTAACTTTCGCCCTATCAGTTTATGCAGGGTCCTCTACAAAATCATCTCCAAAGTCCTCGCAAACGGGCTCAAGACTACCCTCCCAATGTGTATAATTCATAACCAAAATGCGTTTGTTCTTGGTGTAATAGCTAGCTAAAAAGGCAAAGCTGGAAGCTTTTGAAGAAAGTTTGAAGGTGGCAAACAGGTTCAACATTTCGAAAGCAGTGTTTGAATCAGACTGTGCAAATTTGGTAAATAGAGTCAAGAATCAGGGGAAAGATATTACCATTTTAGGAAACCGCATTAATGAAGTGTGTAAGCAACTGGAAAAGTTTGACTCGGTCAAGATAGCATGGGCCAACCGAAGCTGCAACTATGTGGATGATTTTATTTATGACTTTGCTATTAACAATAAGTGTAATTGGAATTTTAACATGGATTACCATTCAGAAATTCATGTTCTTGTGATGAACGATACAATTAACTGAGCTTTGACCTTATGGCTTTTTATAAAAGAAAAAGTATAATTTGTATTTTTTTTTGTTTCAACAGTAAATTTCAATGGTTTTAGTAAATTTCAATGATTTTATTTGTTTATTTATATAATATAGATTCTACAAATGAATTGCATGTAGAACCAATAAATAGAAATGAATGAAAACAATGAAATAAGAAAAATAGATCACATATATTACCATCTGTACTAAATGTGTTTTCTCGCTAAGTACAAAAGATGACTTGAAAATTAATTTAAATTCTTCGAAATTATTATTTATATTGATTATAATTAAATAGTTGAAGTTCAAAGATGAAATTCAATGAATTAATCATTATGGAGTTGTTGAATAAGAAAATTAAATATATAAACGATTATGTTGATCCATTTGAAGAATTAAATGTTTCACAATTAGTGAATTGAATTTATTACCATAACCCTGATTTTCAAAAAAAATCATCAATTTATTTGAACCATGCTCATGAGCAAGTGCATAAATATACACCCGAAAATTAAGTTGGTATAAGAAATCGTGTCGGCGGGATCTATTTAGTTCTAAATATACATGAAATTCTTCCATTTCAAATTCGATTTGAACCAAAGATACGAGATCTATTTGGTTATCAAATTATACATAGTGCGATCCAGTCAAAAAAATATATTATAGTAAGCAAAGAATAGATACCTCAGAGACAGATGGATTCATCAATGAATTCTCTATCCTACCTTTTACCAGCTAATTAATTTATGTTCGTTATAGGATAAGAAGACGGTTAGAAATCCTTTATTTTTTCAACCCAATTGCTCTTTTGGTTTTGGAAAAAAAATATCTTTTCTTTGTCAATATAATGCTTCTTCTACACATTCATGGCTAAAGTTGCTATGACTTTAACAAAATTAGAATTGGGTTGAGAAAATTATTTAATTAAGAAATTAATTTAGTTAATTTAATTAATTTAATTAATTAGTTAGATAAATAATATTAATGGTAATAAAAAATAAATATTGGGTTGGATAAATTATAGTATTGGATCAAAAGTCCAAGAAACATATATATTTGGACCCAATACATGAGAGGCCCAAAATTGAGCCTTGTGTGAAATACAAGGGACAACCCTAATAATACTACAAGGGTGTCATCGCCTCTCTCTCTACTATATTGATAACATATTAATTTGCATGTTATTTTGTGTTTAATTCGGTTTATTTTTGGATTGATTCTTGCTAAATTAGTACTTTTATGTTTTAATCTTGTCAGGGATGCAATTGGGACGCTAAGAGACAAAAACGAGTAGAAAAGGACCAAATTGAAATACAATCAATAAAAATGAGGCCGAATAAAAAATGTGGAGAAAAGCCAAGGACTAATCAAAATTTTTGACTTAGTAAAAGCCAAAAATACAAAAAAAAATCTTATTTTATTTTGATTTTATGTTAAATTAGTTAAGGCCAAAAATAACAAATTCTATATATATAAATAGGCCTTAATGTTCTTAGGAAAATCATGACTTAATTCTACATTCCTACTTCAATTTGGAATTGAAATATTCTCTTTTGACTTTCAAATTGGCGCGAGCATACTGCTACTTTCATTTGCATTTTTCTTGCTTTTACAAAATTGGGCTAATTTCTTTCCAAGTCCTTTCTGTTCCTTTCTTCACCATAATCATCAAACCACTTCCCAAAGTTTACAAAGCATGAATAATTTCATGCTTCACTAAATTTCATCTTAGCCTTAGACCGATGTTCTTTTCGGTTGGGAATCGTGAGATACGAATTCGTGCTAAAAATCCTTCCAATCGGTATTCATTTTTTCCTTAGTATCAGGATAGACCAATCATCCCTTAAAGTTAAACTTGATTTCAAGTCAAAGTGCATGTTGGGTTGGAGTCGTGTTTGCTAACAGTTGGAGAAACGAGTCGTTCGTGCTGTATTCGGATCTCCGAGAACAAATCAAGGAAGAAGTGATCGGGTTTAAATGACCTACGCTGGTGAGGCTGTTAATTCAAGTTGGATTCTTCAGAATGCAAGGCTGCCGGAATCTTGAATCGAGAACTAGTGTATCTCGGTAAGATAATCGGTAAGGGTTGGTTTGCAGTTCGTACCGAGACCAGCTACAAGAGAAGAATTGGTGTTTAGAACGTTCTTAACTGCTATAACCAACTTATCGTTATGGGAGAAGATTAATTTTCGAGGATCGATTCTTGATACAGAATTTACCGAGTCTAAGGCTAAGGCTTATTATTTCTGTTTGCAAAATTCTAAATTTATTTCCCAAACTAAATTTATTTCTAACATTATTTAATTGTTGATTTATGCTGATAGATTATTTACTTTCTAAACATTCTCGAAACCCCCCGATTACTTGTTTATTTTTGTTGCAGGTACGTTTGGAGTCATGGGCACGACTCTTGCCACAACCTTTGACACAATGTACATTCTGTTCATAAGTAAATACGGAAGTTGATTACAACATCCAATCCCTGTGGACTCGACCCTACTACCACTCTTTACTACAATTTAGAGTTATTTTTTTCATAATTATTTTTGGTGGTTTCGACGCCCATTAAATTTCTATTAAAAATATTATTATGTAATCAAGACTTATTTAAGCAAAACTCTTGTACTTTTCTCTATAAATAGAGACTACCGATTAACCAAATTACATACATCACCTATGTCATTATTCTACCAGAAAGTAGTGGTAATTTATTTACATGAACAAATTCTATTTTCTTATAATATCGAAAAGCAATTGGTTTATAAAGAGAATTTACTTTCCTAGTGAAATTAAATAAAATATTTTTCATTCTATGATTTGGTTCATGTTGCTTGGATCCACACTCGAGGCAATTCATGGTTTGAGGATAGCGAAGAAAACTATTTGATTGAAAGCCAAGACTAATTTTAGTTCATTTTGCACAAAACACAAGTATATTTCGGTTATGGTTTATTTTTATAAATAACACAATAGGCTCAAAATTTTTTAAATTTCCATTGTACCTAAAATAATTTTTTTCTTAATCAATTTTTCCAAAAAAAAGATTAATCTTTAATCAGAGTGTCGGGTTTCTGTTGAGCAATTTATTAAACTAGTTATCGCAGATTGTCAAACCAAAACAACTTGGCCTCCTAACATGTCCTCTGGTTTGTCTAGCATTGCTTTGGCGGAATCACAACTCTCCAATTACTTTAGTAAGGTACTAGTCATGCTTGCCAATATGTAGTAATGTAACACCCCATACCCAACCTGATTGCCAGGTTCGAGCATTAAGTGTCACTCTTAACCTGAATTTCTTAACAAAATATTTTGACTTGATTTACTTGTAGAATTAGACAATACCATGCATGGCTACTAATTAATTGTAACACCCTTTACTCGTATTCAACGCCGAAACAGGGTCTGAGGCATTACTAAACTTACTACACAAACAATCATACAATTCTGAGCCATAAATTTTCGTCCAAATTAAAACCATTTGCAATTAATCATAAAGTCCCTAATACGAGCCTGCAAGGCCCTAAACATGACTTAGGAGTGGTCTGGGACTAAACTGAGAACTTTAGAAATTTTCACAAAACTTAGAAAATTTTTGCTATGAACAGGGGTCACACACCCGTGTGGTTTGGGACACGCCCTTGTGGGTAGGCCGTGTGGTCACACACACCCGTGTCCCTAACCCGTGTAACTCTCTGTTTTGCAATAATGAACAAATTGATGTCACATGGCCAAGTCACATGCCCATGTGCTAGGCCACGTGGATAATTAAATTTTCACAAAATAGGTGTAGACTTCACATGCCCAAGACACAAGCCCGTGCCTGAGGCCGAGCCGTCCACACAGTTGAGACACACGTTCGTGTCTATGCCCTTGTGCTCAATTCTGAGCATTCTATTTCTCAAAATTAAGGTGCAGGGGACACACAGCCAAAACACATGCCTGTGTGTCACACACGCCCTCGTGTGGACAAAATAAAGGCTATTTACCAAACCATTTGCCACCCTCATTTGCACATACACTTACACCAATTCATTGGCACAAAAATATAATATACTTAGGCAACCAAAACATCCACAATTAGGACCAATATATGCCAAAACATTATTAACATCTATCCTACTCACAACATCTATTATACCCTAACTCAATCATGCCAATTTCACATTCATCAAGCCTCAATTAACTACTTTCAAGATACCTAATTGTGCACAAATTTATCATCTCACCAATATATATCACATTTCCAAATATTTCACATTCATGCTATGAATCACATTCCATCATTCACCAAGCATACCATGACCATATCACCAAAGACATTGACACATATATGAATATACTTGGGCTTACAACCATGTTAGCCAAAATAAGCCAACTTACACAGCCAAATATCAAATCAATCCATTGACAATTACAAGCCAATACATTGGCTAAAATCATAATGACACTTATAACAAAATGATCAAGTCCCTATACATGTCATACTTTCAAAATACTAAGATCATCAATACCCAGAAATGAGAGTTTGATAGTGTGATTCGAATCTCCAACGATTTCCGATCTGAGTTAGCTTGGCGACACTATAAAACATGGAAATTAAACGGAGTAAGCTATATAGCTTAGTAATCTCGTATGCAAGAAATAAGCAACCTTACCATGCATATAACATTTAAATATTATAACCTAATTAAATGTAAATTTACCATAGTCTCATGATCATAACTCATTCCACCACAAAACTTACCTCATATTCATCGTTTCAAGCATTTAATAAACATGGGCTTTATGTACATACCTAAACCATCTTGAAATTAATTTACACATATTCTCATCTTTGACATACCCGTGAACCACTCGGAATAATAATGTCAGATACCCGAGATTTTTGCTCACTAAGTGCCACATACGTAGCCAATGCTACCTCAATCTCATATTACATAATCGCTCGCTCTCGAGCTATCGACGGGCCTGCTCACACAAGTTGTCAGTCAAGGCATAGCTACGCGGTGCTGCTCACACAAGCTGTCAAGTATCCGCAACATATGCCAGTATACTCAGCCACTAGTAGGACGTACAAGACCAGCACCAGATCACATAATCACATAACACATAATGACCCTAGTGACATGTCACTTGTATCCTAATCTATTCCTAAGGTTCAACGGGACTTCTCAATTGCTGAATCATCGTCGAACTAGTTTGTAGAATTATACTCATTCGCATAATCAAACATACAATTAATGCAATATTAAAGCATTTAAGTACAATTATTCTAAAGCTTATTTTTAACATACGAACTTACCTCGGTACAAAATGGCAATAGTTGGATTTAGTCCACAACCTTGTTCTTTCCCCGGTCTAGGTCAGAACCTCTCTTTCTTGATCTGTAATATCAAATTTAACTCATTCAATATCACATTATTCAATTTTTTCCCCTAACTTTTCAACTTTTTACATTTTAGTCCCTAGGCTCGTAAAATGATTTTCATTCAATTTCATCACACCCAAGCCTAGCCGAACCTATTCCTTGCTCATAACAGCCCACACTTTTCATTTATTCACATTTTTACACACATTTTATAACTTTTACAAATAGGTCCCTATTTGACATTTTTATAAAAAATCACTTGGTAAATGTTGTTTATCTAACACCCAACATGCATTTTCTACCATTAAATATCAAAATACACAAATATTCAACATGGGTAAAATTTTAGACTTTGATTTTCTTTCAAATTAGTCCTTAGAATAGCTAAATCAAGTTACAACATTCACAAAAACATAAAAATCATTAAAAATAGGACAAAGAGGGACTTACAATCGAGCTTGGAAGCCTGGTCAAAACCCTAGCTATGTTGACCCTTGAAATTCGACTATAGGGATGAAATAAGAAAGATGAACATCTTTTATTTATTTTATTTTGTCTTTATTAACCAAATGACCAAAATGCCCTTAATGCCAAACTTTGAAATTTCACTAACCATGTCCATTTTTATCCAACTTAGAGTATAATGGTCTAATTACCATTTAAGGACCTCTAATTTAAGAATTCATAGCAATTAGGCACCTTTAACTTAGAGAACTCAAGTTTTGCACCTTTCGCAATTTAGTCCTTCTAGTCAAATTGGACACTCAATCAATAAAATTTCTTAACGAAATTTTCACACAATCATTAAATCATACTTTAAACCTTAAAATAATATCACAATAATTATTTCTACTTCAGATTCATGGTCCTGAAACTATTATTCTGATTTGCCCCAAAAATAGGCTGTTACATTAATCTTATGTAACTCTAGGGTTTACGAAAAACTAAGTTCTTACATGTAACACCCCTAATTCGTATCCATCACCGAAACAGGGTTATAGAGTATTACCAGACTTTCAGATCAGATAGACAGAAATCTTAAACATTTCATATCATTTATCATTCATGTAAAAAACCAATCAAATTTATACATATTGTCCCTAATCCGAGCCCTCGAGGCCCCAAATGTACCTTTGAAACGAATCAGACTATATTGAAAGTTCAGATAATTTTTTGTCAATTTATAAAATTTTCAAAACTGTAGGGGTCACACGGTCGTGTGGCGAGGCCGTGTGACTCACACAACCAAGAGGCACGCCCGTGTCTTAGGTTGTGTCGGCATTTGAAATAAGGACAGACGGTCGTGTCCCAGCCCGTGTTCCTACCTGTGTAACTCTATGACTTGTGCCACACAGCCAAGCCACACGCCCGTGTGCTAGGTCGTGTGAGCATACTGACTTGCACTTTTAAAAGATACAGGGCACACACAGTCGTGTGTCACACACAGTAAAGACACATGCTCCTGTCTCTACTCGTGTGGACGAAAATAGGCCATTTTTCAAGCCATGTTTCTCACCCAAATTGATACCAACCTAAACATAACAATTTGCATATAACCAAGTCAAAAATAGGCATCCAAAACCAACAAAAATCAAGCTTAAAACATGTAATATTATCACATACAACCAATATGCTCTTAGGCACCTTAAACGACAACTTATAACATATAAATCTAAACATTTAATTTATCCAATTATTTGACTAACTTATAAGCATATTTGTACCAAAACTTACTATATAGATTATAAATCAAAACATAGCATTTAGATCTATTTATGCACTTGATCTTCAGCATCAAATGGTCATGTCACTTATAACCTGTGCACCAAAAACACCAATACAAACCATTCAAAATCGAACATCATTTCACATATGTGCTTTCCACAACAAGCACTAAATCACTCCAAATTATAATACATATTAACCATACCAAAACACACATCAAACATGATAAGGCCATTTACATATATACATAACAAAATATACCAAAACACAAGCCAATTCAAATGGCTAAAAACATAACAAAACATGTAGGCTATCATTAGCCAAAATAACCTATACATGCCATTATAACCAAAATTAGATAACCAAAAGTACCAAAATAGCCGATAGATAGTGTGATATAACTCCATCAAGATTCCAACCTGAACGAGCTTCTGAATCACTATAAAACATGAAAAATAACATAGAGTAAGCATTTAAGCTTAGTAAGTTTGTATAACACAGAGTTTAACTTACCATTTAGCCACAATTTAGGTAAGTAACTCAAAGCATAACACAACTCAATTCGGCCAAAGCCTAACACATATTCATCAACCAAGTTAGCCATGTATTCATATAAAAACCGAGAATCATGTATGAGTTCAACAATTATTTAAATTCCGTGTACATGTAACATCCATACCATGTATCCATATATCATATATAAACCATTTCCATGTAATTCATGGAAATACCTGTACTAGTTCGCATCGAACAGAATTGTGCCTGTTGAACCACTTAGAATATCGTTAGATATGCGAGTAGTACACATGAGGTGTACTGAACTGTAATCTGTCAATTCCTATACATGTATGCTCATACGAGTTATAAACGGTAAACTCCTCCGAGCTGAATAACGGTAAGCCCCTCCGAGTTGAATAACAGTAAGCTCATATAATCTGAGTATCAGTAATGTAACACCCCAAACCCGGCCTAGATGTTATGGTCGAATCCGTAATGTCACATTGAAGTGAATTTTAAAAAACATAGTTCTATACCAAAAACCTTGTCGTGATCTTTACCATAAATTTGGAATAACTTGCTCATTGTTAAACTCTAGTTGGTTTAGCACTGTGTTAATTATAGTAGACTGTTATTGCACTTTAAAAAACTATGATTGTTGCAGAAGCTTTTTGAAATGTGTTGCAATAACGTGGTGTTTTGAAATGCATTTATCTCTTTGAAAAACCGCGGCCTACTTCTAGCAGATATGATTCAAAGTAAATAAATCCCAAAATAAAAACTTTAAAAGGCCTTGTTACAAAACAAAAACCCAAATTAAATTACTTATAAATTAAAAGATTAAAGGAAGCAAAAATAGTTGTGTGGTCACCATCGAGTCTCTCGCAACACTGATCCGTCTACGGATTACCTACATAGAAAAGCAGAAGGGTGAGTTTAAGTAAACTTAGTGTGTAATCCCTTAACAATAGTCAGTCAAACAGTAGGCAAATACAATTCAGGCTTAAGCCCATTTCAGTGACAGTCCAGTATCAGTCAAGGCCATAGCCCATTATAGTATCGTATCAGTGTGGGCCTTAGCCCATTACAATAACAGTAACAGTAATGCAATTAGAAATCCTACCCATCCATCCTCTATGCTCCACTCAGTCTAGCCCTAGACTCCATGTAGGGATAAAATCGACCCACCCATCCCTACACTCTAAAATATTGCACCGATTGCGACACTAAACAGAGGTTGCAGCAGAGCTGCCAGTACAGTACACTTCCTCCAAAAATAATATCCCAAACTTATGCAATATGTCATGTCATAATATCATACATGAATGCAAATCATGTCATGCTCGATTACAGTCATACATATCAAAGGGGTATATCAGTCATTTACCTCATAGGGGTATAACGGTCATTTCATCAAATTGGGGTCTAGGTAAACTTACCAACCCAACAGTAGGTCCACAGTCATCTCAGGCGACCCGTACAACCTTAACAGTCAAACAATAAAAATGTGCCCAAAGCCCATAATACGGCCCAGTGGGCCCACATGCTCATGTGGGCCCACATGCTCGTGTGGCCCACAAAGCCCACAAATGGAATTGGTCGTGTAAGCTACATAACCTGGCCCAATAATCTCCACTCGTCTGAGTGGTTTACCCATATGTGGCCCACACGGCCTATTTCGGCCCAACGTGGCCCAGAACGACCTAAGCCCATGAAATCGGTCATGGAGACCTTTACGATCAAATGCCTACATTTCACGCGTTCGGGTTACCACATGAGCAAGCGCACGTTCGTGTAGTGCCAATAATCATACTTTTCCGGCTTTTGCCGATCTACGTTTATAGTAGTGTGGTTACACACCTGGTTGCGAAAACGTACGAAGTAGCCCACGTGCACTTCAACCTATTACAACAAAAGCTTCGGTTAAATACCTAAAAAAGTTGAAAGAAACCCTAATCAAAACTTGTTCGAGGGATTACTTACTATCGCCTTGATCGATCACACTCAAACCGTTGTAAGAAGTTGCTCACAATCCTTAAAGATCACCTGCACCCCAATCGCAACTTGTTAACTATTACCCTACACGCAAGCCATTGAACCAAGTCTATAGTAACTTACCGAATGAGCTAAGCTAGAAAAGGAGAAAAGCAATTCGGCCCACACCCAACAAAAGTCGAAAACCAAGATTCGACAGAAGTAAGGCTGACACAACCACTTTTCTAGCAAAAATCGGTAACATGGAAGGGTGTTAGGTAAAATAGATTATCACAACAGAAAGAGGGAAGAAAACAATAACTGAGCATTCGAACCTAAGATGAGATATTCGGCTAACCAACTCAAAAGTGCAAAGAGAAGAGAATCGAAAGAACGATATGAGAGGAAGTGTATTCAATTTTTACAATACAAGAAGAGACGCTCGATAAAAGCTGAAGGAAATGAGAGAGAAGAGAAAAGGATATTCGGCCTCTGCTCCAAAGAAGATGATGACAGTACAAAATTGGTTGAGAGGGAAAAAATGGTATTCAGTTAAGAGGACAAGGATGAACACGTTAGGTAGAATAGTAGATGAAAAGAGATTCGTTTAACAGTAGAGAAACGGTCGAAAGGGGAAGTAAAACTGAAAAGAATGCAAAAGGAGAAAAATACTCGAATGGTCACACTCAGAATTTGGCTTCCAAACAAAACCTCAAACCAAAGAAAGAAAAAGAGAAAAAAGGAGAGCAAAATCCATAATTTCGGCACTAAGAGTCTATGACCTAATTTGCCTAATGGGAATCCACAACAAGTTGAATGGTTGAGGAGAATCCCACTTCAGCACCACCACTCCCCTACTCCTCGATCCACTCCTCGAATATCTCTCCAAATCTCTCCTCTAGTCCCTAACCGACCAATTCAAACCCCTTTCAAACTCCTCCTAAAATTCGGCCACACACTCCCCTCCCCTTCAAGCACTCCAACCACCCACTAGCTTCAGATTTCTACTGATACTCAACTTCTTACACGGCATAGCAGTAAAAAGACACCCTTTGCGCGCAGTAGGACTCGAACTCAAATCCCTTAGCATTAGTCACACGCCATTATCCCCTGGACCAGCAAGCTTGTTATGACTTGATATCCCCACACTTATTTAAAAACCCACTATCCAGAACCCAGGGTTTTATTCAAATTTAACAACAATTTTGCTAAAGCCCAAGTTTGAACCCAGGACTTCCCATACTTCTCAGGCACTTAACCACTAAAGCAAGCTAGCATGAACACACATAATATACAGATTTAAATGCTTAGATTTTGGGGTGTTACAGGTAAGCTCATAAGAGTTGGAATCGGTAACCCTAATGACATGTCATTTGTATCCTACGAATTTCTAAGGTTCAAACGGGGCTCAGCAGTCATTGTACGTTGTTAGATATGCAGCCGGTAATTATACATAGTAATTATACAATCCGCATATATATATTTCAATTAAAGTATATAAATACAAAATTTAATTACACAAACTTACCTTGACGAGGGTACATAGATACAGATGCGATTATTCCGAGATTTTTTCTTTGCCCCGATCTAACTCTATATGAGGTCTAACCGGATCTATACGAATGAATTTAACTCAATTCAATAAAAATCACATTAAATTTAGCCCAACACATATTTTTGAAAAAAATTACCATTTTACCCCTATACTTTTAATTCTTTGGAATTTAGTCCCTAGGTTCAGAAAATGAAATTCATTCACTTTTATTCCTACCCAAGCCTAGCTAAAATTTAAACATGCTTATAGCAGCCCATATATTTCACAATTTCTCACTTTTACCACACAATTTATAATATTTCTCAATTTAATCCCTAATTGATAATTTCATCAAAAATTCCTTTACAAAGTTGTTTATCTAACAACAACAATTCTTTTTCTACCATTAAAATTCAAAACCCTAACATGTAAATACAAAATTTAATTGCACAAACTTACCTTGACGAGGGTACGTAGATACGGATGCGATTATTCCGAGATTTTTTTTGCCCCGATCTAACTCTGTATAAGGTCTAACAGGATCTATACGAATGAATTTAACTCAATTCAATAAAAATCACATTCAATTTAGCCTAACACATATTTTTGGAAAAATTACCATTTTACCCCTATACTTTTAATTCTTTGCAATCTAGTCCCTAGGTTCAGAAAATGAAATTCATTTACTTTTATCCCTACCCAAGCCTAGCCAAAATTTAAACATGCTTATAGCAGCCCATATATTTCACAATTTCACACTTTTACCACACAATTTATAATATTTCTCAATTTAATCCCTAATTGATAATTTCATCAAAAATTCCTTTACAAAGTTGTTTATCTAACAACAACCATTCTTTTTCTACCATTAAACTTCAAAACCCTAACATATTCATCAATGGAAAAACTCAAATACTTGAATAGTTTCACAAATTAGTCCCCAGGCTAGCTAGATTAAGCTACAACGATCCCGAAAACATAGAAATCATTAAAAACGGAACAAAATTAGACTTACATGCCAAGGATATACTTAGTCGAACCTTCAAGCCTCTCCAGTGGTGCTTTCTATCCCTAATTTCGATGGAGAGATGAGCTAATGAAGATGATACCTTATTTTTGCCATATTTTACTTATTTACAAAATTAACCTTAACTAACCTTAAAAATTACACAATTGCCAAGCCATGCACATCCACTATCCATTTAATGGGAAATTACCATATAAGGACTTCCACTTTAAAGTTATATAGCTATTTAATACCTGTAGCTATTAGAACTCAACTTTTGCACTTTACGCAATTTAGTCCTTTTTATCAAATTGAACATGTAAACGGTAAAATTTCTTAACGAAATTTTTATATGGTAATACTATCATGCTGTAGATTATAAAATAATATTAAAAAAAATTTCAACCTTGGATTTCTGGTCCCAAAATCACTGTTTTGATTTCACTGAAAACGGGCTGTTACAATTATCCTCTTGAAGAGATTTTTGTCCTCAAAAATCTTACGAGAAAAGAGGTTCGGATATTGCTTTCTCATAGCTTAATCGGGTTCTCAGGTGGCTTCCTCTAATCTATGTCATTTTCAGAGAAATTTTACTAAAGCTATGTTTTTATTTCTCAGTTCTTTTACTTCTTATGCTAGAATTCTGATCGGTTCTTCACTGTATGTCATATCAGGCTGAATCTAAACGTCCATTGGAGAGATAACATGTGAAGGGTCAAGTTGATACCATCGTAACATAGACATGTGAAAGACATTATGAATCCTCTCAAGCTCTGACAGTAAATCTAATCGGTACGCAATAGGTCCGATTCTTTCGATAATTTCATACGGTCCGATAAATCGCTGACTCAACATTCCTTTGTGACCAAACAGAAAAATTTTCTTCCATGGCGATAATTTCAAAAATACTCTGTCGCTAACTTGGAATTCTATATCTTTACGTTTAAGATCTGCATATGATTTTTGATGATCTGAAGCTGCTTTCAAACTATCTCGAACCACTTTCACTTTTTCCTCAGTCTTGCAAATCAAATCAACCTTGTGTATCTTTTTCTTAGTGAGTTCAGTCTAGTGTAATGGAGTTCGACATTTATGATCATATAGAGCTTCATACGATGCCATCTTTATGCTTTTCTAAAAACTATTATTATACGCAAATTCGATCAACAATAAATATTTTTCCCAGGTGCCTTCGAATTTTAAAATACAGTAACGAAGCATATCTTCGAGAATATGAATCACACTCTCGGATTGACCATCAATTTGAAGGTGAAATGTAGTGTTAAAATACAATCGCGTACCTAGAGCTTCCTGTAACTTTCTCTAGAATCACGATGTGAATTGCGGATCTTTATCCGAGGCAATGGAGACTGGCACTTCGTGTAATTTGACAATCTCAAAAACATATAACTTAGCTAATTTGTCAAGTGAGAAATTTGTATGTTCTAGAATAAAATGTGCAGACTTCATCAAACGATCAACAGTAACCCAGATAATATCTTTCTTTTTGAAGATAGGGGTAATCCCGATACAAAATCCATAGAAACCCTATCCTATTTCCACTCCGGTATCATCATTGGCTGTAACAGCCCTGAAGGTACTTGATGTTCAGGTTTAACCGTTTGACATATCAAACATCTGGATACAAAGTCAGAGATCTCGCATTTCATTCCCGGACACTAGTACATCTGTCTCAAATCATTGTACATTTTATGACTCTCCGGATGAACAGACAAGCTACCATTATGAGCTTTATGCAAAACTTTTTGTATAAGCTCTGGATTCTTCAGTACATAAACTCTACTTCTAAATAACAAAAAATCATCGGGTCCTATCTGAAATTCTGAATCAGAAGTCGACTCACACTGTATTCATTTGGCTTGCAATTCATTATCACATTTTTGAGCTTCTCAAATCTGCTGTAGAAGCATCGGTTTAACTTTTAACTCAGCTAAGATCGAGCCATCATCAAAAAATGTCAATCGTGTATTCATCACTCGCAAAGCAAACAAAGACTTTCTACTTAGAGCATCCACAACTACGTTTGGTTTTCCCAGATGATAATCAATAACTAAATCATAATCTTTCAACAGTTTGAGTCATCTACACTATCTTAGATTTAGATCTTTTGTGACAACAGATACTTTAAACTCTTGTGATTGGTAAATATGTGACATTTTTCATCGACCAAATGGTGTCGCCAAACTTTCAATGCAAACAAAATAGCAGCCAACTTTAAGTCGTGTGTTAGATAGTTTTCTTCGTGTAGCTTTAATTGTCTAGAAGCATAAGCTATCACTTTGCCTTCTTGCATTAAAACACAACGAAAACCATTCAATAACGCATTACTAAAAATAAAAAGTTCTTTATCTGACTTAGGCTTAACTAGAACTGGTGCTTCGATTAACAATGATTTAAACTAGTTAAAACTTTGTTGACATTTATTAGACCATTCAAACTTCACATATTTCTATAATAACTGCGTCATTAGTGTAGCTATCATCGAGAACCTTTTTACAAACCTCTGGTAATAACTAGCTAATCCCAAAAAACTTCTGACTTCAGATATGTTTCTTGGTGGTTTCTAGTCAACAACTGCTGAAATCTTACTCGGATCAACTCTGATGCCTTCAGCCGATACTATGTGTCTCAAAAACCCAACTTCTCAGAGCCAGAGCTAAATTTAGCAAATAGTTGTTTATCTTGCAAAGTTTGCAACACAATTCTCAAATGTTCGGCATGCTCAGATTCGTCTTGGGAATATATTAGAATATCATCAATAAATACTACAACAAATCTGTCTAAGTACGGTCTAAAGATTCTATTCATCAAATCCATAAATACTGCAGGTGCGTTAGTTAAACCAAATGGCATCAGCAGAAATTCATAGTGTCTGTACTTGGTTCTGAATGCAAACTTCAGCACATTCAAATCTTTCACTTGTAGCTGATAATAGCCAGAAGGAAGGTAAATCTTCGAGAACACTGTGACACCTTTCAACTGATCAAAAAAATCGTTAATGCGAGGCAGTGAATATTTATTTTTTATTGCAACTTTGTTGAGCTGATTTCTGATGATCTGACGGTGCTTTCAAACTATCACGGATCACTTTCACTTTTTCTTCAGTCTCTGTAATCAGGTCAACTCCGTGAATCTTATTCTCGCTTAGCTTAGTCCAGTACAACGATGTTCAACATGTACGACCGTATAGAGCTTCATACGGTGCCATTTAATACTCGATTGGAAATTATTGTTATACTCAAATTCAATCAACGGCAAATACTTTTCCCACGTACCTTCAAACTTAAGAATGCAACACGTAACATATCCTCGAGTATCTGAATAACTCATTCAGATTGACCATCCGTCTGCTGATGAAATGCGGTACTAAAATGTAGTTTTATACCCAGTGCATCTTGGAGTTTCTTCTAAAATCTCGAGGTGAACCTCGGATCTCTATCCAAAACAATAGAAATAGGTACTCCGTGTAATCTCACAACCTCAGAGATATACAGCTCAGCTAACTTTTCAAGCAAATAATTCGTTAGTACCGGATGAAATGAGTCGATTTTGTCAACTTGTCAACAACAACCCATATTGCATCTTTCTTATTCAGATAGGTAAACCCAAAACAAAATCCATAGTTACTCTATCCCATTTCCACTCAGGAATCATAATTGGCTGCAATAAACCAGACGACACTTGATGTTCAGCTTTTACTTGATGACAAATCAAACATTTAGAAACAAACTCTAAAATGTCATGTTTCATACCATGCCACCAATAAAGCTGTTTCAAATTGTTATACATTTTCATGCTTCCCGGATGGACAGATAAACAACTACTATGTGTTTCATTCAAAATCATCTGAATCAACTCTGAATTTATCAGAACACATATTCGACCTCTGAATCTTAAACAGTCATTTGAATCAATTTGAAATTTTGAATCAGGGTTCAAATCACATTGAATTCGTTTTGCTAACATTTCATTATCAACTTTCTGAGCTTCACAAATCTACTGTAAAAACAACGGTCTCACTTTCAACTCAGCTACAATCGAGCCGTCATCAGATAAAGCCCGCTGAGTATTCATTACACGTAGAGCAAATAAAGATTTTCAGCTTAATGCATCAGCAACAACATTTGCTTTTCCCGGATGGTAGCCAATCACTAACTCGTAATCTTTTAGCAATTATTGGCATCTCCTGTAACACCCCTTACCCGAGACCGTCGCTGGAGTCGAGCATGAGGCGTTACCAGACTTAGCTTACTAATTCGGGGCATAAAAATTTTATTTTAAAATTAATATAGTTTCATTCATTCATTATGTCCCTAAAAAGGGTTCTCGAGACCCTAAAACATGAAATTGAAATGGTTCGAGAACAAACTGGAATCAATAAAAATTTTCTGATCACTTAAACAAATCAAAACAATTTATTTCATCTTTCATAAATAAATTATCCATCTGTGTCATAGTCACTAAATAAATCATACCTCGAGTTACGAAACTCTAAATTCAAATCCGTAAATTTTATATAAAACTAGACTCGTATATCTTCTTATTAATTTGTTTTCAGAATTTTTGGTCGAGCCAATTAGTACAGTTTATTAGTTAAAGTTTCCCCTATTTTAGTGTTTGGCTGCTCTGACCTCTGTTCACTACAAATTAATCTTCTCCTTATACAGAATTCAAATAACCATGCTATTTATTTCTCTTAAAAGTAGACTCAATAAGGAATCTATACATATAAATTATAACTCATAATTATTTTTTTAAAATTTTTAGTGAATTTATGAATTCAAAATAGGGGATTCAAAAATCACTCTGACCTTGCCTCACCAAAATTTAAATATCTCATAAAATACAACTCCTTTATTTACTTTGTTTCTTTCATATGAAAATAGACTCAATAAGCTTTAATTTTATATCTCATTCACTATTAAATCCATTTATACTATTTTTAATGATTTTTCAAATTCACGTCATTACTGCTGTCCGATACTATTTTAAAGCTAATTTCACCTTTTGCATAATTTCCATAGAATAACTAGCATTGGCATACATAACACCAAACATGTCCTTGATTAGCCATTACAATAGCTAATCATTATCAAGCATTTGCATACCATTCATTAGCCATATCATAAGATCATACACACAAAATGGCTACGATGTTATACATGCCATACTCAAAATGAAACGTCTAGCCATACCAAAAATAATCCTTGTGATAGTGTTCCCAGACCTCTGACGTACTTTATGACCCCTAAGTTAGCTTGAAAAAACTATAAAAAGAAGAAAAATAAAGGGGGTAGGCATTAAGCTTAGTAAGTTTGCATGCAAGTAAATAACAACATTCATAAGAATTATCTTACTACTTGGCATGATACTACTTAATGTAACTTCATTAATTGTCATAGACATATTTTAAACTTCTTCACTTACTCACTTACTTAAATACTTACTTAATTAATCAAATTTATAAATACATTTTACTTACCTTTTTCCTTATCAAGCATACATGAACATTATGTACTTACTTTTGCTCTTCTAGCATGAACTTGTCTTACCCTTTTTAGTATAACTCATCTTACCTTACCTTACCTTAATATTCTCTTTAAATTTTTCCATTGAACTACTTGGAATACTAAGGATACACGGGTACCTTACCATTTCCATGACTTGTCATGGTCTTACGTTGTATCCTTTTGAAACTTACCATTGCCATGTCTCGACATGGTCTTACATGGTATCCTTGCCTTATTAACTCACCAATGCCATGCCTTGGCATGGTCTTACATGGGACCTTTGCCTTATAGATCAATGCCATGTCTTGACATGGTCTTGCATGATATCCTTACCTTAGAAACCTTACCAATTGCCATGGCTTGGCATGGTCTTACATGGTATCCTTAAACCGTAATGTCATGACATTTGTATCCTACACATTCCTAAGGTTCAATCGGGACTTTCTGAAATTACTTCTCTATCAATTCATGCTTGAGTCTTCTTTGAATAATTCCATAAAATAAATTTACACATGCTGGAAATTAACAACATTAACATAAAATAATAGAATATTGCATTTATTTACCGCAAACTTACCTCGAAACAAAATACGATCAACTATATCAATTTTGTCCACTATCTTTTTCTTTCCCCGGTCTAACTCCAGATTTCATTCTTCTTGATCTATAATAGCAAATTTAGCTTATTTAATACTCACATTTATTAAAACAGTCCTTGACTCAAACTTTGGAAAAATTATATTTTTGCCCCTAAACTTTTACATATTTACACTTTTTCCCCAAGGCTCGGAAATTAAAATTCATCCTATTTTCTTATGTTTTATGACATGCTGATCATTTTTCCATTCTATGGCAACATCAAATTCTCACTTTAACATGTACTTATGAACAATAGGTATTTTTTCCAATTATGCCGTTTTACTCGTTTTCACGTAAAATCGCTTAGTAAAAGTTTTTAACACAATTTCAAGCTTCATATTCTACCACAAAACATCAAAATAAACACATTTCACCTATGAGTATTTTTCCAAATATACACCCTAGGTTAAATTATTGCTAGAATAAGCTTAATCAAGTTACCGGGACTCTAAAAACATAAAGAACATTAAAAATGCGGCTAAAACGGACTTACAATCGAGCTTGGAAGCTTGAAAAACCCTAACTATGTCTTCCTCATGTGAAATTCGGCCAAGGGGTTGAAAATGGACAAAATTTGGCTTTTAATTTTGTTTTTAATTCATTTTAATAACTAAATGACCAAAATGCCCTTAATTAAAAACTATGGTGTTTTATCTTCCTTTAGGTATTTTTGTCCAAACTAGTATAATGGTCTAATTACTATCCAAGGACCTCCACTTTAAAAACCCATTACTCACAAGTACTCAGTACCTTTGTGAACTAGAACACACATTTTACAACTTTTGCAATTTAGTCCTAAATATCAAATTGGACCCTCTATCGATAAAATTTCTAAACAAAATTTTCACACAATCATGCAATCATGCCATAGACAGTAAAAGGATAATAAAATAAATTTTTCTACCTCGAATTTGTGGTTTTACAACCACTATTCCGTTTAGGCCCTATTTTGGGATGTTACATCTCCGATGTCGCAAATTCAAATCTTTCTAAGTCATCAGATATTTTAAACTCTTGTGATTTGAGTAAACATGGAATTTCTCACCGAATAGATAATGGTGCCAAATCTTCAATGCAAATACAATGGCTGCTAACTCTAAATCATGCTTCGGGCAATTCTTTTTGTAATGCCCCAAAAATCCCGAAACCCAAAATTTCGAAATCCCGAACTTTCTTTTTTTTCAGTTTTGATAAAAATTGTATTTTATGTTCCTAGCCATGTGATAATTATAGTAGGTCTTAATTAAGGTTTGAGTTCGAACCTAGGAATAAATGAAATTATAGTTTAATTATTAAAAGAATCAAGGTTGGCAAGTAGTTGGGCTTTTAAATAAAAAATAGGGGAAAATAGCATCAAAAAGCCTTGTGGAGGAGTGGCTAGGTGACGCCACTTAGGGAGTAGGGAGGTGGCGTTAGTAGCTAGCAAGGAGATCCAAGGTTCGAATCCTAGCTTAGTATTTTTAGAAGTTTAATTTTGGCCTTCTAGAAGGATGGAAGTGGCGTGAAGATGGACTCCAAGGGGAGTGTTCGAAGAGAAAATTAAGGAAAAGATCAAGGGGTTCTTAGGGAGAAAAACAATGAGATGAGAAGGGAGAAGTGATGGAGCCAAATTGGGAATTAGGCATGGAAAATTCAACTATAAGGGCTATAAATAGGGGCCGAATACAGGGTTTCCAGGCTACTGCCGAAATTCTTCTTCACCTTGTTGCCAGAAACCCCTTTCTCCTAAAGCCGAAAACCCTTTTGTTTTTCTTTCTTTTCTTCCTGCAAATTTCTATTCTTCTCTACACAATTTTCTTTGTTTCACTTAGTCGATTTCTTCTTCTACTCTTCTTCTTTAATCCGTACCAAATAAACCTTATTCACCATACTAAGTTTGAAAAGCCGAAAACCCGAATCTCCCAAGGGCTGAATACTCTTTGACTGAATCTAGTGTAAATGTTGCTCTTCCAATCGGTTTTCTTTGCTAAGTATCGACTATTATACCTCACTCTTTCAATCAACTTTGGTAGGGAATTAATATCAGATCTCGGATCTTAGCTCTCTATCGAATTGCTCTTTAGGTGTTTGTGATTTTGGTAACTATTCCTCACCCATTGGCTAAGGTTGGCCAAATAGCCATAGTAAGGTAAGGGGACTTGTGTTGGATACGAGTCACCTATTATTCTGGTTCTAATAGTTACGATTGGTGTAGATCTAGGAGTTGATCATGGTTAGCGAAGGGGTTGTTATACTTATCGCGCAAGGTAAGGTTCAGGTGAGATTCTGGCTTTTGGTAAAGTATTCGATAAGTACGTGTGATTAATCTTTGAGTGATATCAATTGTCGGTTTGGGCTAAGGAGACCGCATCACCCTTGCTTACCAGGTGTGTACATACACTGCACACACATTATGTATCGGCAAAAGTGAAATGCCGAAAAGCCAAAAAGCCGAAAGTTTGGCTACGGTAGTCTTACGAGTGCGCGAACACTCGTAAAGGGGAGACCGATAGGTTTCCTGAGGCCCACGGGCGATTCCGCAGACTTGGGTTGTGATTTGGCCATATGGGCCAGAATGGGCTAAATGGGCCCGATGGGCTGTTAGCCCCATAGTAGGCAAAAATTGAATGTTGATGCTATGTGATAGGAATTTGTATGTGAGCATGAATATGAATGTGACTAGGCCCAACGGGCCATATAAATGTGATTTGGGCCTAATGGGCCATATACAGGTGATTTGGGTCTAATGGGCCATATGGATATGATTGGGCTTAGTGGGCCAGATACAGGTATGTGAAATTGTTTGGGCTTTGTAAGGGGTTATAGGCCTAGTATATGATATCCACTTAAGACTTAATTAAAATATTGCGACCGTGGACAGGTCAAATGGGTTAAGGTGTGGCAACGGGTATATGCATGTCTAAGATTGGATCTAGGGAGAGCTTGGTACTTAAGCGGTCTTAATGACCCACCTCCTCTTATCTGGAATCCTACTTACTGCATAGTATTCGTTCATCTTAGCTCGCGAGACTTGTTAATGGGCCAAGGTAAGTGAAAACCATAATTAAGGAAAAATTACCTAAACGCCCCTAAGGGCGAAAATGACCGAATTACCTCTAGGTGCTGAATGTAAGTTTTATGGATGTGACATGCATACATATGATATTCTGCTCAAGTTGCATATGGGTGGGAATTATGGAACGGAGGAAGTATATGAGGATCGCATGGTTGCTTGACAATCGTGGATCCACCAACGGCTTTTAAAGCCCAATATGTAAATGAAGGTAGTTCCGCAACCGGGCTACCATGGTGTATGGGTTGGGTGGGTCGATATTTATATCCCCACATGGTGTGACGGGGGACGGAGGTGGTGTGTAGCAGATGGATAATTTGGATGGGATTGCATTGCATGATTGATGAATGATGTTTTTTTTAATGCTTGTTTTTGCCGAGTGTTGTACACACTGAGTTTGCGAAAACTCACCCCCTCTTTTATTTTATTTTCAGGTGATGCTCAGTAGAAGGTTCGATGTTTGGAGGGACTCTGGGTGGCCGGCTAGCAAGATAATTCGGACTTGGTTTTTTTTTAAGCATTTAAGTTTTTATTTCTTTTTAAGTGTGTTCAGATCAGATTGTAATAAGGTTTTCATTATGTTATTAATACATGAATTATTATTATTATTTCTATTGTAATTACGGGAAGTTGAACATGGGTTCCTAAATTATAGTATGTTTTCTACGTTTCCGTAACTTAATTTTTAAATGATAAGTTTTCTTAAATCAAATGTTTTAAACAAGGCTTTCGAAACTGAAAGGTGGTTTATTGTTAAGTTAGTTAAGGTTTCTTTTGTTTATGAAGGGTTTTCAATGAAAACACAGTTTTCGCTAAAACACTTCAATGTAACACGCCAGATTTGGCCATAACGTCTGGGCCGGGTTTGGGGTGTTACACTTTTCATGCAGCTTCAACTGTCTCGGGGCATAAGCTTTGACTTTGCCTTGTTGCATTAAAACGCAACCCAGACCATTCAATGATACATCGCTATAAATCACAAATTCTTTACCTAATTCTAGCTGTACTAACACTGAAGATTCAGTCAAAAGAGTTTTCAATTGATCAAAACTTTTCTGACATTTCTCAGACCATTCAAACTTTATATCTTTCTGAAGCAATTTCGTCATCAGTGTCACAATCATTGAAAAGTTTTTGACAAATTGTTTATAATAGCCAACAAGTCCCAGAAAACTGCAGACCTCGGATACATTTCTCGGAGGCTTCCAATCCATTATTTTAGAAATCTTGCTCGGATCAACTCGAATTCCCCATGTTGACACAATATGACCCAGAAAACCAACCTCATGCAACCAGAATTCACACTTACTAAACTTTGCATATAATTGCTTATCACGCAGGGTCTGTAATACAATTCTTAAATGCTCGGCATGCTCAATTTCGTCTCTCTAATAGATCAAAATATCATCTATAAACACAACAACAAATTGATCTAGGCACGGTCTGAAAATTCAGTTCATTAAGTCCATAAAGACAGTAGGTGCATTCATTAGTCCAAAAGGCATAACCAAAATTCTTAGTGACCCTACCTCGTTCTAAATGTAGTCTTTGGCACTTTTAGTCTCTAACTCGCAACTGCTAATAGCCCAATCTCAAATATATCTTTGAAAACACTACAGCCCCTTTCAATTGATCAAACAAATCATCTATTCTAGGCAGAGGATATTTGTTCTTGATCGTCACTTTATTCAACTGCCGATAGTCTATACACATTCTCATCGTGCCATCTTTCTTTTTCACAAACAACATAGGAGCACCCCATGGCGAGAAACTCGGTCTAGCAAAACCTCTATTCGTCAGTTCTTGCAACTAAGTTTTCAATTCTTTTAACTCTATCGGTGCCATTCTGTAAGGAGTTATCGATATTGCCGTTGTTCCTGACACTAACTTAATACCAAACTCAACCTCTCGGATCGGTGGTAATCCCGGTAAATCTTCAGGAAACACATTTGGATACTCACACACTACGAGCACTGATTCAATCTTCTTTTTAGTCACTTTCATATCAAGCACATAAGCAAAATAAGTTTCACAACCTTTTCTCACATATTTCCGAGCCAACATCGATGAGATCATTGCTGGAAAACCATTCAGATCATCTGACTCAATTCGAATAATATCATTATTATGACATCTCAAGTCAATCGTCTTTCATTTGCAATTTACAACAGCTCATGTAACATTAGCCAATCCATACCCAAGATTATATCAAACTCGTCAAATGGCAACAACATCAAATCGACCTGAAAGCAATTATCCTGAATCATCAATGGACAGTTCTTGCACACTTTATCAACCAAAACGCACTTGCCTAAGGGGTTCGATACTCTAATTACAAATTCAATAGACTCTACAGGCAAAGTCTTACTAGATACTAAATTCACACATACATATGAATGGGTTGATCCTGGATCTATCAATGAAATAACTTTAGTATCATAGAAAGTAAAATTACCAGTGATAACATCTGGAGATGAAGCTTTTTCGTGAGCGCGAATAGCTTAGGCTCTAGCAGGTGCTCTCGCCTTGGGCCTCACAGCAAAGTCTTTAGTCGTTTTCTAACTACCACTCACATTTCCCGTGTTTCTAGGTGGCCTATCCCTGTTTATAGTGTTACTCGGCCTTGTGTTCAGAATATCATCTTTTTCCATCAACTCTAGGCAATCTCGTATAAAATGATCCAATGATCCACATTTGTAACATGCTTTAATTCTTTTGTTCCAGCATTCTCCAAAATGTCGTCGCCCACACTGTTGACATTCGGGTCTGTTGTCTCTCACACTACCAACACTAGCTACTGATGTATCTTGAGCTTTAGAACTAGAGTGTTGTTTAGCACGATATTTTTTCGAATATCCCATCGAAGTATTCGGGCAAGTATACGAATCTTTGGATTTCTTTGATGAAGACTGATACGAATTATTCATCAATCTCTTTCCAATGTCTCTAGCCTCGGAATCCACTTTCCTCTTTTCTTTACTAAGGTCTTCGGCTTTACAAGCCCTTTCAACTAAAACAACAAATTCTTTACTTTCTAGAATCCCAACTAATAGCTTTATATCCTCCTTCAGTCCATCAACGAATCATTTACACATAATCTCTTCAGTGGAAACATATTCCTGGGCATACTTACTTAATTGTAGGAATTCTCTTTAGTACTCAATGACAGTCATTCGGCCCTGTTTCAATTCTAGAAACTCTCTATGTTTCTGATCGAGAAATCTCTGGCTTATATACTTCTTTCGGAGCTCGGATTGAAAGAACGCCCAGGTGATCCATTCCCTCGGAACTATAGATATCAACATTTTCCACCAATGGTACGCATTATCTCTCAGTATAGATACAACACATTTAATACATTCATCTGGAGTACAAGATAATTCATTGAATACTTAGACTCTCAGCATCATCATCAATGGTAGCTCAGAACTCCTCAGCACCGTGCTTACAAATCTTATCCACTGGTGGCTTACTCAATTGAATCGGATTTATCACTTGCAACACAACTGGGACTTGTTGAAGAACAGATGGGGTGGAGGTTGTTGAGCAGTCAGATTCATTCAAACGAACTCCGTGAACCACTCACTCATCATTTGGAAGAAGGCTTGCTTAGCCTCTCCCCATTGGCTACTAGATACAAGCCTAGAATCAGACTGCACTACCCCTTGAGCTGGAGTGGGTGCATTACTTTCAAAATCGTTAGCTATGGCTCTTTCGAGATCCATTTGCTATATAGAAACATATTTTAACTGTTAAGAATCATCACACCATCACAATATATATATATGGCATGTATAGCTAGACTCTCACACGTTACGTAGTCTTAGAATCGACTAAATCGTAGCTCTGATACCAATAAAATGTAACACCCCTAACCCGTATCCGTCGCCAGAATAGGGTTACAAGGCATTACTGAACAATATAACATTTATCAAACATTCAATATCGCATATCATTAATTCACATACATAAAGTCCCTTAAATAGGTCTACAAGACCTTAAAACATGCTTAAAAGTGGTTCGAGACTAAACCGATCACATATAAGAATTTCTAAACACTTAGAAAAATTCCATAAAATCATAGGTCACACGCCTTCGTGAACAGGCCGTGAGCCTCACACGACCACCAAACACGCTTGTGGCGTAGGCCGTGTGAAAACAGGGCATACATACTGACTTGTACCACACGGCCGAAGACACGTCCCTATGCCATGGTCGTGGAAAAACTAGGAAGGTTACTGACTTTGGTCACACGGCCGACCAGAAGCCTGTGTGTCTAGCCCGTGTACCCTTCAAAATGGCCACACATGCCCGTGTGCTAGGCCATGTGCCATTTAGGGGGTATACTGACTTATGACACACGATCAGTCGCACTCCCGTGTGTGAGTCCGTATGACACACACGGCCAGTAGACATGCCCGTGTGTCCAGGCCGTGTCAAACCTGTAGGGTATACTGACTTAATTCATAGGGCTACCCCAGGGGAAACACGACTGTGTCACATGACCCTGTGTTACACACGGCTAAGATACACACCTGTGTACAAAAATAGGCCTTTTGTAAAGCCAATTTTCCACCCTTTCCACAAGCATACAAATCAACCAAAATAGCACCATTTCAATACATTTTTAGGCAACCAAAAACATGCCAAATCAATCACATATCAAGCTACAATTCAACTACTAAATTCCATATACTAATATACCAAATCAAGCCAAAATATAAGGCATTATATGCATCACATATATCACTTATCCAGCACATAACTTAAGCCAACTTAAATGGCTAAAAACATACCAACATTTACATCATTAACAAGCCAAATCACATGGCTAACATCATAGCTCAAAACATACCAAAATGAATCTAACCTACACATGTCATATACTATATATACAAGCTTCAAAAGTACCAAAAATTGATAGATAGTGTGACGATGTTTCTCGACGATCCCCGAGTCTGAGCTAGCTTTGATTATTTATAAAATATAGACAAATAATACACAGTAAGCTTCATAGCTTAGTAAGCTCATAGTTAAGCAATTCAATTCATAAAATAATATAATTCAACCATTTGCACATTACCAAATCAACATTACATTAATACAAACCTTATTCATGTCTCAAACATGATTAAATACCATTTCATTAAACTTTCTCAATGTAGTACTTGAATAGGTTCCGTACATACCCGTATCAGCTCGTATTAACCTCTTTTTCAACCACTCCATTGAACCATTAGGGATAGAAATCGGATACTCAAGAATCACAATCGATAAATACCTATACCATGGCCCGTAGCCAAATCAAGGTAACTTATTCCAGAGTACCTATACTATGGCCTGTAGCCAAATCAAGGTAGCTCCTCTCAAAATACCTATATCATGGTCGTAGCCAAATCAAGGTATTATTTGCACCCGTAGTGCCAATATCATGGCCCAAAGCCAAACATTAACTTAATGACATTTCATTATCATCATAAATGTACTTAAGGTTCAATCGGGAAGTTTCGGTTATCGATTTCATCGTCGAACACTTCCGTACAGTCGAATTCACAATTCAAACATTATCCACAATCACATAAACACATTTTAAGCAATATCAAAGCAGATAAGATTCATTTATAATGAAATTCACACCTACGAACTTACCTCGTACTCGGAATTGATGAATCGGATTAATTACTCGATAACCTTCAATTTTCCCCGATCTAAATCTGATTCCTTTCTTTCTCGATCTATATAAATTCAAAATAAAATCTTTTATTCATCAACACTTTCAATTTAATCCACAAACACATATTTGGGCATTTTTACACTTTAGCCCTTAAAGTTCCACATTTATTCAATTTAGTCCCTATTTCATAAATACACAAAATTCATGAAATTTCTTTAAACCCAAGCCTAGCCGAATTTCATATAGGTCCATAGCAGCCTAAAACTTTCATTTATTCACATTTCAACCCTTCAATTTACAAATTTCAAATTTAATCCTTATTTGACATTTTTGTCAAAAATCATTTAACAAAACTTTTATATCTATCATTAAGCTTTCAAAATTCATCAACAATCATTCAAAAGCTCAAGCATTCATCAATGGCAGCTCAAAAAAATTCATCAACAGATTCAGAAATTAGGGTACGGGCTAGTTAGTACTCAAAGCAACGATCACAACAACGTAAAAATCATAAAAAATCGAGCAAAATACATACCTCAATCAAGCCAAATGTGTGTCGAACATCAAAAGCCCTAAATGGATTTCTTCTTCTTATTATTATTTTCGGGTAGGATGAACTAAAATGATGATAATTTCACTTGTTTTTATTTAATATATCATTAATAATCTAATTACCATTTTAACCTTATTTAAAACCATTTAAATCATTCATTAAATGGTCATTTATGTAAAATTCCACTATCAATGGTCTATTTATAGCATAAGGACTTCCCATTTAATAAGCCATGATAAATAGACACATTTATCATATAGAATGCAACTTTTGCATTTTACGCGATTTAGTCTTTTTTCTCGAATTGAGCTATTAAACGATAAAATTAGCTCACGAAATTTTCCCACATATATATTCACATGCTATAATCACCAAAAATAAAATAAAAAAAATTTATAACCTCGAATTTGTAGTTCCAAAACCACTATTTTAGATTTAGCTAAAATCGGGATGTTACATCTCTGATCGGTGGTAATCCAGGTAATTCCTTTGGAAACACATCGGAATACTCGCAAACCACTAGCACCGATTCAAGCTTTGATTTAGACACTTTAGTATCCAGTACATATGCAAGGTAAGCATTTCACCCTTTTCTCACATATTTCTACGCTAACATAGCTGATATCATAATAGGCAAACAGCTCGAATTATCTGATTCAATACGAAGCGTTTCACTATTCTGACCTTTTAATACACTAAGCTTTCGTCTTCATTTTACAACAGCATCATGCAGAGTTAGCCAATCCATGCCCAAAATCACATCAAATTTATGAAATGGTAATAGCATCAAATTGGCTGGAAAACTGTAACCCCGAGTCATCAAAGGACAATTCTTGAAAACTTTATCAACTAGGACATACTAACCTAAGGGGTTCGATAATTTAACCATGGATTCAGTGGACTCAACAGGTAAATTCTTACTAGACAATAAATTTGTACAAACATATGAATGGGTCGATTCGGGATCAATCAAAGCAGTTACATTAGTATTATAGAGAGAAAAAGTACCGGTAATAACATCTGGCCCAGAAGCATCTTCGCTTGCGCGAATAGCATAAGCTCTAGCTGGTGCTCGTGCCTCGGATATCATAGTAAAGTCTTTTGTTACACCACGACTACCACTCATATTTTCAAGATTATGAGGTGGTCTACCTCTCGCAACAGTATTGCTTGGCCTCATGGTTTGAGCTTTCTCTTTCTTGGACTTATCAGGGAAATCTCTAAGATAATGGTCGAAGGAACCGCATCTGAAACATGCTCCGCTTTTCATTTGACACTCACCATAATGTGGCCTGTTACAGTGCTTGCACTCAAGTCTGGTACTTCTAACACTATCCACACTCACTACAGATGTAGCCTGAGGTTTAGGAATGGAGCATCTCGTATCTCTATCTCTATTAGGATGTCCCATAGAAAGAGTAGAATGGTAGTGATGTTCTTTAGATTTCTTCGATACTGACTGATGTGACTTTCCCGTAAACCTCTTTCTTGAATCTCTAACTTCAAATTCAACGTGTCTTTTCTCTTTACTCAGCTCTTCGGCTTTATGTGTCCAATATAACAGTACAACAAATTCTTTCAACTTAAGAATCCCGACTAATAGCTTTATATCTTCATTTAATCCATCTTCAAACTGTTTGCACATTGTAGTCTCGGTCGAAATGCACTCTCTAGCATATTTACTTAACCAAACAAATTCTCTTTCATATTCAAACACTGATATACAACCCTGCTTGAGCTCTAGAAATTCTTTACATTTCTGATTCAGAAACCTCAGACTGATATATTTCTTACAGAATTCAAATTGTAAGAATTCCCAAGTAATCCATTCTCTCGGCACTACAGAAGTCCATGTATTCCACCACTGGTAAGCTAAATGTTTTAGTAGAGATACAACACACTTTACACATGCAGTCGGTGAACAGGATAACTCATCAAAAACCCTGATGGTTTTCTCTAACCAGAATTCAGCTCTCTCAGGATCATCTTTGGTAGTAGCTCAGAATTCTTCAGCCTCATACTTATGAATCTTATCAACAGGAGGCTTACTAACTCGGATTGGTTCAGTACATTGAGGAATAACGGGAACCGATTGGGGAACAGGAGGGGTGGAGGTTGTTGAGTAGTCGAGTTCATCCGTATGAACTCGGTGAACCATTCATTCATCATTTGGAAGAAGGCTTCCTTAGCCTCTCCTCTCCAGCCCTCAAATATAGGCCTAGTGCCGCTCGAAGCTACCCCATGAATAGGGGCTTGAGCTTTACTCTCTACTTCATCGGAATCAGCTCAGTTGGATGACATTGATATATGAAAACATGTTTTTAAATAGTTAGGAGATATCACACTATCACAGGTTATATAATGGCATGTATAGTTAGACTCGTATACGCTACATTTGTCTGAGAATCAACTAACTCATAGCTCTGATACCAATAAATGTAACACCCCTAACCCGTATCCATTCCCGGTATAGGGTTATAGAGCATTACTAAACTTTCAGATTAGACAGACAGAAATCTCAAACATTTCATATAATTTACCATTCGTGTCACAAACTAATCAAATTTATACATATTGTCCTTAATCCGAGCCCTCAAGGCCCCAAATGCACCTTTGAAACAAATCGAGACTATATTGAAAGTTTAGAGAAATTTTCGTCAACTTATAAAAATTTCAAAACTATAGGGGTCACACGGCCAAGAGACACGTCGGTGTCTTAGGCTGTGGGGCATTCGAAATAAGGATACACGGTCATGTCCCAGCTTGTGTAACTTTCTAACTTGTGCCACACAGCCAAGCCACAAGCCTAAGTGCTAGGCCGTGTGAACATATTGGCTTGCACTTTTAAAAGATACAGGGGGCACACGGTTGTGTGTCACACACGGCTAAGACACACGCTCGTGTCTCTACCCGTGTGAGGAAAAATAGGTCATTTTCCTAGCCATATTTCTCACCCAAATTGATACTGACCTAAACACAACAATTCACATATAACCAAGTCATAAATAGGCATCCAAAACCAACCAAAATCAAGCTTAAAACATATAATATCATCACATACAGCAAATATGCTCTTAGGCACCTCAAACGACAACTTATAACATGTAAATCTAAACATTCAATTTATCCAATTGTTTGACTAACTTATATGCATATTTGTACCAAAACTTACCACATAGATCATAAATCAAAACATAGCATTCAGTACTATTTATGTACTTGATCTCTAGCATCAAATGGTCATATAAGTCACTTATAACTTGTGCACCAAAAATACCAATACAAACCATTCAAAATCAAACATTATTTCACATATGTGCTTTCCACAACAAGAACTAAATCACTCCAAATTATAATACATATTAACCATACCAAAACACACATCAAACATGATAAGGCCATTTACATATATATAACAAAATATACCAAAACACAGGCCAATACAAATGGCTAAAAACATAACAAAACATGTAGGCTATCATTAGCCAAAATAACCTATACATGCCATTATAACCAAAATTAGATAACCAAAAGTACCAAAATAGCTAATAGATAGTATGATATAGCTCCGTCAAGATTCCAACCTGAACGAGCTTCTGAATCACTATAAAATATGGAAAATAATACAGAGTAAGCATTTAAGCTTAGTAATTTCGTATAACACAGAATTTAACTTACCATTTAGCCACAATTTAGGTAAGTAAGTTAAAGCATAACACAATTCAATTTGGCCAAAGCCTAACACATATTCATCAACCAAGTTAGCCATGTATTCATATAAAAACCAAGAATCATGTATGAGTTCAACAATTATTTAAATTCCATGTACATGTAACATCCATACCATGTATCCGTATATCATATATAAATGATATAAACCATTTCCATGTAATTCATGTAAATACCTGTACAAGTTCGTATTGAACTCATATAAACTCATAACAGAATTGTACCTGTTGAACCACTTAGAATATCGTTAGATACACGGGTAGTACACACGAGGTGTACTAAACTGTAATCCGTCAATTCCTATACATGTATGCTCATACGAGCTATAAATGGTAAGCTCCTCTGAGCTGAATAACGGTAAGCCCCTCTGAGTTGAATAATGGTAAGCTCATACGAGCTGAGTATCGGTAAGCTCATAAGAGCTAGAATCGGTAACCCTAATGACATGTCATTTGTATCCTACAAATTTCTAAGGTTCAAACAGGGCTTGGTAGTCATTGTACGTCGTTAGATATGCGATCAGTAATTATACATAGTAATTATACAATCTGTGTATATATGATTCAATTAAAGTATATAAATACAAAATTTAATTACACGAACTTACCTTGATGAGGGTACGTAGATACGGAGGCGATTAATCCGAGATTTTCTCTTTACCTGATCTAACTTCGTACGAGGTCTAACTTGATCTATATGAATGAATTTAACTCAATTCAATACAAATTAAATTCAATTTAGCCCAACACACATTTTTGGAAAAATTACCATTTTGCCCTTATACTTTTAATTATATGCAATTTAGTCCCTAAGCTCGAAAAATGAAATTCATTCAATTTTATCCTTACCCAAGCCTAGTCAAATTTTAATCATGCTTATAGCAGCAGATATATTTCACAATTTCACACTTTTACCACACAATTGATCATATTTCTCAATTTAATCCCTAATTGATAATTTCATAAAAAATTCTTTTACAAAAGTTGTTTATCTAACAACAACCATTCTTTTTCTACCATTAAACTTCAAAACCCTAACATATTCATCAATGGTAAAACTCAAATACTTTAATATTTTCACAAATTAGTCCCCGGGTTAGCTAGATTAAGCTACAACGATCCCGGAAACATAAAAATCATTAAAAACGAAACAAAATTAAACTTACATGCAAGGGATATACTTAGCCGAACCTTTAAGCTTCTCCAATGGTGTTTTCTATCCCTAATTTTGATAGAGAGATGAGCTAATGAAGATGATACCTTATTTTTACCATATTTTACTTATTTACAAAATTAACCTTAACTAACCTTAAAAATTGCACAATTGCCAAGCCATGCACATCCACTATCACATTTAATGGGATAATTACCATTTAAAGACTTCTACTTTAAAGTTCTATAGCTATAATACCTTTAGCTATTAGAACTCAACTTTTGCACTTTACACGATTTAGTCCTTTTTATACGGTAATATTATAAAATTTCTTAACATGTAAATGGTAAAATTTCTTAACAAAATTTTATACGGTAATACTATTATGCTGTAGATTATAAAATAATATTAAAATAAATTTTTTGACCTTGAATTTGTGGTCTCAAAACCACTGTTCCAATTTCACTGAAAATGAGCTGTTATAGTACAAACTTCCTACCTTATAAACTTAACAATTATTTACAATTTTAAAAATTAAGGCTTTAAAATAGGTACACTAAATTAATCCCAGAAGCGTGGCCTCTAGAGTTACCCCTCTATATGCATAATACGGTTAAAACGTTGTTTATGCCAGCCTGACGGTGTTTGGCTTGGCCTTTTCACAACCTTTGAGTCCATCCTTAGCCGTGCATTCAAGGTAAAACTCATATAAGTTTAGCTAAACTTAGTAAGACACTGTACAAAAGTATTCTTAAATACTCTATGTCCTTTCAAGAATAGAAATAAAAGCATATCATTTAAAACTCCCTAAGTGTCTTGAAGGTTTTGCCGACTTTCTGGCACAGTCGGTTTATTGCATTCTCTAAGTCAATCGATGACTAACATATCCCCTGATTTAGACATAGGCATACTCTTTTGATGACATCTTCTTCAAGGACTCAACCCAGTCTCGTTTCATCTCAAGATCCCCAATTTTCCTTTCCCAATTTGACTCATTGAAAATGACCATGTACAACTATACGGGTCGGTCACAACTATTCTAGATTAGCAGATATTTCACCATACTGTGGATTCTTACCTTAACCTCTTCTTTCCATACTGGCTTAATAGGGACTTATTACCTTACTTGACTCATACCTTTTTAATATTTAATCGGTTGCCTGGGACTCACCTTTTTAGGGAAGTTCACTTAATGTAAAATCCGTAAACTAAGCCTAGTAGTTTCAAGTATACTTTTCAGGTTCTGAGTGTGAAACTAGGAATTTATGAGGTTTCTAGTAATTTTTAATTTAATTTAGGAGGTTAATTTAATCTAAAATCGATTAAACAATAATCTGGAAAAATAAATTTTTTTTTGGAAAATTAATTTTAAAGTAATTAAATAATTATAAGTGAAAATAATTAATTTGGGTCAAAAAAGAATTTTAAAATAATTTTTATTGGGGGTTAATTTGAGTTAAATTTAATTATTAATTAAATTGGGTTTAATTATAAAACAAAGGAAATTTTAAAGTATTTATTTGGCAAATAAAGCTTAAAATATGAAATTTTGGAGGGAAATGATTAAATGGTAAAATAAGGGAAATGTGGGAGTGGCCATTAGGCAAATTTCCCAATTTTAAAATTCTGCTGGATTGTTTCAGCTTTAAAAACAATGCATCTAGCCTACTTTTCACACCATTTACATCATATTACAGAGCTATAAATTTCATTTTTTTTGCATGGTTTTAAAGATTTATTATCAGAAAATAGATCCAACCATTTTCCTTCTCAAAATATTCTTTCAATTCACTCGAAATTATTCTCAAAAGTAGCAAAAATTATTCTAAAATTTCTCAAGCTTCTTAAATCAAGATTTTCAATCAAGGGAATTAGAATGAAAAAAAGGTAATTATTATTTCTAAACTTATTTTTATGATAATTGGAAGCATTTTTACATGATTTAAGAGTTAATTACATGATTTTTTTTATCAATGTCATCTTCTTCAAAATCTTTTATCAATGTCATCTTCTTCAAAAGCTTAAGGTGCTTTAATGGTGAATCTTGAATTTTGAGAGGAAATCCACAAATAAATGGATGTTCCAACTCAAAATGGATCTAGTAAAAGGCATTTTGTTTTATTTGTCAAGATTAAACATGGCTTGTGAGGTAATTTGAAAAAATTCGAATTTCATCATCTTCTTGAATTAGTTTTCTGAATATTTGTGAAATTTATTTAAATGTGAAATTGAAGGTTAGTATGTGTGTATTTGGTCTACTATTGATGTTTGAAAGTAATTAGGAGGGCTGGAGAGGTCAATTTTGTGAAGAATCTAGTTTCTGACTTGATGTTACAAATATAGTAACATATCTTTGAGAGTGAATTTTGATTAGTATAGTTAATTAAAATTTGTGTTTAATATAGCTTTGGAAAGGTGGTAATGTCTACTTTACCTCCGTTAAAGCTCAGAATCTTGAAGAGGACCGAGATAACCAGAATTGAAGCTCGAAATTGCCTAGTTGATCACTTGTTGTGATAGAATAAAATTGTGTAGTGAGTGTTTCTAAGGGCGATTTGGTAAATTGACCCTCAATTATGTTTAATTAGTACCTTAATTAATAATTAAAATTAATTAATTTATGGATAAATGGTTGATTTTGCAAGATTGGTATTAAATATGCAAAAAAAAAAAATTGAATTTGTATTGAAAAAAATGGTAAGTGAATTTTTGGGTGTTGTTGTGTTATATAATTAAATTAATTTTAAGGATGATTTTACACATGTGTATTGATTTTTTTTATCATGATACGTTGATGTTTCAATTGGTAATTGATTATGGAAAATTGAAAAATGAATTGCTTGATTTAATTGGATATTAAATGCTATGTTACATGTTACACATAAGCATCTTGTCACATTAAATTGAGCACACTAATGATTGATTTATATGCTATGTTTGATTGAATATATTGGAAACATGCATAGTGGATCCATTGGATATAGTTGGCATGCCATTGGATTTGTGGGCACTCGCCTTTATTTGTGACATTGTGGGCATATGGCTTTAGGTAAACTGATTTGTTGGAGTAGATAAGAGAGTGTTGAGTATGAGTCTCCACCCAATGGGTTATTTGAGGCGCTATAAGGGAGTACGTGCTTCTACCCGCTCAACTTGGTGGACTATATTTGATATTTGTGGGAGTTTAGAGATCCGTTTATCCGATTTATGATCACCCGATTAAGCCATGAGAAGTGTGTGCCAATATATATTTATGTGTGATTTTTTCTATTTCAATTGATGATTGAATGCCATGAATAATTGATTTTTGGTATTGAAAATGCTTATGGAAATTAAATTGACATGTTTAATTATTTGGCTGACAATTGATGAATGATTGATTGTGAATTAAGCATGAATTGGATGTTAACTTATTAGTCATTTTTATTAACATTCATTGAGCTTTTTAAAACTCACACCCTCACATTCGTGTAGATAATCGTAGGGATTGAGGAGTTGAGGAGTCAATCAAGAGAGTTCTAAAAGATTTAGGCTTGGTAGCGACTCTATTACGCATTTTAGAGACTATAGTCGGGCATTGTGGCACTCCCAGGAATTAATTTGATTTTGGTCACTAAAATATGCAAAATCAGGATTTTAAACGAATTTTGTGCAAAAATAGGTGTAATGGTTTTCACAGGGGCATGTGCCTGTCCACAAAGAAATGTAAGGGGTTTCACACGGGCGTGTGAAAACTCGAGCTATTACAAACAGGCATGTGGGATTTCCACACGAGCGACTGTGATCTGTCTAAAAGTTTTTCACGACACAAACATAATCATTTAATGACACATGGTGTGGGGGACATGGCGTATGGGTTTTTGGGAGTTTGAATTTTTTTCATTTTAAATTGGTATTCTAATTTGTTAAAGTTACTATTTAGTCCTAAAAATTAATTAGTCTAATTAGAGCCCTAGATGATAAGGAAACTTGGTAAAATTTTAGGATTAGTCTCGTAATGGGTAAAGTTCATTAGAAACACATTTAATTTGTAGTTTGGAATAGATTCTGATCTGATAGATTGTATTTGTTATAATTTAGTCTATAATAGTAGAACTTAAATTAGACATAGCAAACGAACTCAGTTTAAGCTAAAATTTTTAGGATTGCAAAATTTTGACAAAAAAAAGGTCAGTAAGCATTTAGATCTAAAATCAAATTAGTTTTACCATAGGTGGTGTAACATCCTGATTTTCGGGTTTTTCGCGATTCCTGATATTTTAAGTAATTTTCTAAAATTTGGTATGTGATTATGGAATTCATAATTTGGGTGTGTAAATGCGTTTATGGAAGGCTTATGAGTTAACCAAAACCCGGTAAAATTTTTAAATTTTGGACTTAGGAGTTAGGGGTTCTGGCTAGGTGCCCTTATATTAAGTTGTGGGTAAAGTGTATCACAAAAAGAGCTTTGGTAGAGTGGCAAGGGTGACGCCACTAAGCTCCTAAAAAGGTGGCGTGTGGAGCATAAGGGAAGACCTGGGATCGATTCCCTGTGTTGGCAAATAAGAGTATTTATTTTTATGTGCAGGAAGGGTAAGTGTTGGAACCTAAGTGGATTCTGTAAGAGGAGAGTTGGATCAAGTCAAACGCATGGATTAAGGAGGGATAAGGGGAGAGATTTTAGGGATTTGAGAGAAGGATAGAGCTTAGCCGTTTGGAAGGGGTTAGAGAGGGGAATTCGGCAGAAGGGTATTAGGTTAGTAATTTCGGCATTAGGGTCTTAGCTGTGGCGTTTTCTCCTTTGTTTTAGTTTTTCTCTTCTTTTTCTTCCCTAGCCGAATCTACCATCCTTCCTCTCATCTTTTCTCCCTTTTCTTTTTCAAATCCAGCCTATTACTTTCCTCTACTCATTTATTATTTCTTTCTTTAATCTCTACTTCTGCCGAAATACCGCAAAAAGCCGAAATCAGTGAAGATAGGTGGGTGCCGATTCTTTGTGACCAGCAACCTTTTCTTTCCTTTTCAATAGTTGGCTTTCAATTCCTGTACCTTTTAGGCATCCAGATTCAAGAGGAGGAAGACTGTGGTAAGTGTTCAAACTCTAAACAATTCCTAGTGTAACTATGGCCAAAAGCCAAAACCCCTCTAGTTTAGGGAGGTGGCCGAATGTGGGAGTAGGCCTTATGGGGTCTTCTTTTAATATTTTTGGTTTATTTATTGAAGGAGCAACAAGGTGTAGTGTCGGCTTGGAGTAGCTTGGATCACCGGAGTGGCTAGACCTAGTCATCAATCGCGACAAAGGTAAGATTCCTAAGGCCAGCATGGATGGTGGCTGAATGTGTAAGTATTAGTATTAGATGATTTGAGGTTTGGTTCAATTATGGGAAGCTGATTATTAAAGATGGATTATAGGAGAAATCGTGTAGGAGATCTCGTCGAGTAATATCGCCAAACAGGTGTGTAACGAACCCTTTTCATAGCTTAAAACGATAAATGCCGAAAAGCCGAAATGCCGAAATTCTGGCATTTCGAGGACTTATGAGCAAGCGAACGCTCACTAGTTAGTTAGAATCGATGAGATGATGATCGGGAATAATGGAAACGGTAAGGACGTGTTTTTGGCGTTCACGGTAAGTTGGGCCTCGAGGGGCTGAATTAGGGCCCAATAGGCTTTCGGGCCCATTTGGGTAAATTTGGTAGGAAATGGAAATCTGTTAAATTGCATGTTAAAACTGTTAATACTGTTATGGATATAGGCTAAATGGGCCTAGATGACAGAATCGGCTAAGTAGGGCCCAATAGGGGTTTTTGGCCCAATAACTCGATTTCGCTAAAAATGGGCCAGACTCACTGTTTGCACCCATGAATTGTTAGTAACCATTGATGAACATGGAAACCCTAATTTTCGATAAAATTACAAGATTACCCTTATAACATGAAAATGACCGTTTTGCCCCTAGGTAAAAATGATCATTATACCCCTAGGGTTTATATATGAACTTAATGCATGGGATTTTGATAGACATGATATGTATGATATGCACATGACATGTATGATATGCACATGATATGTATGATATGCACACGAGATGGTCATAAATGCATTGGGTTGGGTTTTTATATGGATGGAGGAAGTGCAAAAGGGCTTATGCCTCAGTTATCAAAAGGGCTTATGCCCCAGTTATCAAAAGGGCTTATACCCCAGTTACTAAAGGGCTTATGCCCCAGTTATTAAAAGGGCTTTTGCCCCAGTTATTAAAAGAGGCTAGGCCTCCAGATATATGATAAAGCAGCTATGCTGCCAGTGGAGAGTTATGGCGGGGTGGGTCAAGTTAATCCCCACATGGTGTGCTGGTTGGTACGGGTGGAGAGTAGCGGATGGTGGGTTGAGTAGCCTCCCCAAATGGGTTTGCATTCTTTCATTGACATTATATTGATATTGAAATGGGCCTATGGGCCATACCGATTACAGTAAAGGCTTCGGCCCAGTAATATGAAATATGAAAAGGCTTCGGCCCAGTGTTATGAATTATGAAATATGAAAAGGGCTATGGCCCAGTACATGTTTGAGATTGGTTTTGGGCTTAGACCCAACAGGCTGTTATTATTTTGGGCTCTGAAAGGGGCTTGTTGCACACTGAGTTTCCAAACTCACCCCCTTTCCTTAACCTTGCAGGTGAGCCTTGATATGGGGACTTGGGCCGGAGGGGATTCAGAGTAGCCACAGTGATTGTCTTTGGACTTTTAAATAAGCGTTGGTTTTCATTAGATTCCCTTTAATTATTATTTATTTTTGGGTTGTAATAAGGCCATTTTAACTTTCCTTTTATTTCTTTTCGGGATTATTTTAATTTTAATAACTTCAAACCTGGTTGATAATTATTCAAATGGGCTAGACTTAGGACGTGTTTTCAAAACGATACTTGTTTTCAAAAGAGTTCAACACCACGATTAATCGATTTATCAGAGTCGTTCACTTAAACAAATTTAAACTCGATATAACAATGTGTGGCTATGGTTGTGGGCATGTCTAGGATTGGATCCAATCAAAGAGCTTGGTACTTAAGCAGCCTTCATGGCTCACCTCCTCTGTCTCGGATACCTACCTGGTGCCCAGCTTCTATACACTTTGTTAACTCAACAAAATATATGGTTTTAAAACACTAAAACGGAACGTGGGTTTTCAACTCCAATGTGGCACGTCAGATTCGGCCATAACGTCTGGGCCGGGTTTGGGGTGTTACATTTAGTGGTATCAGAGCCAAGTTACAACAACTCGGCTGTGGATCGGGTCCAAAAAATGTTTTCGGAGACTTAGGCCTAAAAAGGGTATTTTTGGAAAATGGTTTTTTTTGACATGTTTTGCGGGGAATATATGTTAAAAAGGTACAAGTTTTTCCGTTTTAAACCAAGAGTTCAAAATAAAGGGAGTTTTCAAATCAAAGTTTTTAAATTTCTATTTTTGGTGATTAAAAACATGGTTTTTCAAGTTGTAGATTGAAGAAAGAAGTGGCGCACTGAATCCCCGGCACCAAGTCTGTAAGTATATTTTCTTTATGATATATGATATGATATTATGAATAGTATTGAGACCCTACTATGATACTTTAGCTAGGGTAGAGCTGTAAACGGTAGGAATGAGACTGTAGCTAGGCTACGATGATACGAAAACAATCCTTGAACTGCTATATCTCCATAAGACATTTTCTTAATAAAAAGTGGAACGTTATACTAATTTCATAAAACTCGTAAGCAGAAAATTCGATATGAGTACAAGAGGAGCTCGTGGACGAGGCCGCGGACGTGGTCGCGAAAGGGTGCAAGCTGAATCTTCATCCTCAGGGCATAGGCCAGCTGAGGAGCCATCTGTGCCACAAGCAACGGAGACTTGGTCTTATGATCGGGCTGCGGGGGATGACGCTTTATCCCAAGCCATGTTAAGGGTTTTAGAAAGAGTGGCTGGAGCTAGTACTGGGACGGTGAATAGGGGGTCTATATCGGAGCGACTCCGGGCCAACAGAGCAGAAGTATTTAGGGGTGTATCTGGAGTAGCCCTAAATGTGGCAGAATATTGGCTAGAGGCAACAAAACGGATCATGGACGATCTAGACTGCTCAGTGGAGCAAAAGCTGAAAGGAGCTATGTCGCTGCTACGGGACGAGGCATACCGTTGGTGGATCACCGTAAGGGAGAGTACCCCAATTGAGCAAGTAACCTGGGAATTGTTCAAAATGGCTTTTAAAGGGAGGTATGTTGGAGCAAGCTATGTGGATGCTCGTCGGAAGGAATTCTTGAATCTGACTCAAGGTGGTAAGACTGTAGCAGAGTATGAGGCAGAATTTTTGAGGCTGAGTCAATATGCTAGTGGCATAGTGGCAACTGAATATGAGCGTGGTGTCCGATTTGAGGATGGTCTCCGCGACGAACTTAGGATATTAATAGCTCCACAGAGGGAGCGTGGTTTTGCTGCATTGGTAGAAAAGGAAAAAATAGCCGAGGAGGTGAAGCTGACTGAACGACAGAATCGTGAGAAGGATCGACCCAGATTCAAGAGGGATTTTAGACCCTCAAGTGCCACGAATCGAAATGTTAAAAGAGCAAGGATGGAGGAACCAGTTCAAGCAGTTCCAGTAAATACTTATAGACCGCAGACTTGAAGGGACTGTGGTAAGGTGCATATGGGGGAGTGCTGGAAACGAACTGGAGCATGTTTTTGATGTGGGTCTAAGGAGCATAAGTTCAGAGAGTGTCCTCGGAGGATAGCTCAGGAGCTAGCGGCAGAGCAAAGGGATGTCCAACCACGGCGAGGAGGACCACCACCACAGAGGGGTCGTGGGCAAGGTAGAGGTGGCAATGGTAATGGACGAGGACGTGGGGCACCTGGCAGAGGTGCTGGACACGCTGAAGCTCGACAACCGGCATTGGTTTATGCTGCACGACGTCGTGAGAAGAGCGACGCTCCTGATGTTATAACGGGTACGTTCTTCATCCATAGCATGCCTTACACTACTTTGATTGATGTGGGTTCCACCCACTCGTATGTTGCTTGTGATGTATCTGGGGCTTTGGATGTGCTTCCTGAGAAGACTGTAAGTGGGGTATCAGTGATAAGCGCATTGGGACATTCAGTTAAGGTAGATAAAATTTTTAGGGCAGTACCATTAGTGACACAAGATAAAATCTTTGAAGGAGATTTGATGGAGCTGCCATTTTGGGATTTTGATCTTATCTTGGGAATGGACTGGTTAACTAAGCACAAGGTGACGTTGGATTGTGCTGCAAAAAGGATGGTACTAAGAACTACCGAAGATGAGGAGATAATGGTCATAGGGGAACGAAGGGACTATTTGTCCAATGTTGTTTCGGCTTTAAGAGCCGAGAAGTTGATTCGGAAAGGTTGTGAGGCGTACTTGGCCCTTATAGGTCAAACGGGACTTGAGGAGATAACGGTAGAGTCGGTTAAGACTATTAAGGAATTTCAGGATGTATTCCCAGATGAACTTCCTGGATTACCCCCGAGCAGAGAAGTCGAGTTTGGAATCGACTTACTACCTGGAACAGCTCCTGTGTCCATTGCACCTTATAGGATGGCACCAAAGGAGTTGGTAGAATTAAAAGCTCAGATTCAAGAGCTGTTGGATAGAGGGTTTATAAGACCAAGTGTTTTCCCGTGGGGAGCACCGGTACTGTTCGTAAAGAAGAAAGATGGGACTATGTGAATGTGTATTGACTATCGGCAGTTGAATAAACTGACTATCAAGAACAAGTATCCGTTACCAAGAATCGATGATCTGTTTGATCAATTAAAAGGAGCCTTGGTGTTTTCTAATATTGACCTTCGGCCGGGATATCATCAATTAAGAGTTAAAGAGGGGGATATTTATAAGACGGCATTCAGGACTCGATATGGTCATTACGAGTTTCTGGTAATGCCTTTTGGGTTGACTAATGCACCGGCAGCATTCATGGATTTGATGAATCGGGTATTCCAGCCATACTTGGATCGGTTCGTAGTCGTTTTTATTGACGATATCTTGGTGTATTCAGAAACGGAAGAGAAGCATGATGAGCATCTTCGTGTAGTGCTGCAAGTGTTAAGGGAGAAGCAACTTTATGCAAAGTTTAGTAAGTGCGAGTTTTGGCTGAAGAAAGTTACCTTCTTGGGGCATGTTGTGTCTGCCGAGGGGATCAAGGTGGACCCTCGAAAGATTGAAGCAATTTTGGAATAGAAGCCACCGAAGTCGGTAACAGAGATTCGAAGTTTTCTGGGGTTGCAGGTTATTATCGGAGATTCATGGAAGGATTTTCTGTGTTGGCAGCACCGTTAACGAAACTTATAAGGAAGGGAGCACCTTTTGTTTAGACAAATAAGCAGCAAGAGGCTTTTGAGAAGTTGAAGAAGGTTTTGACGGAAGCGCCAGTTTTGATTCAGCCAGAGTCTGGTAAGGATTTCACTGTGTACAGTGATGCGTCACATGTAGGTTTGGGCTGCGTGTTGATGCAAGAGGGTAAAGTGGTCGCTTATGCTTCACGACAGCTTAAGCCGCACGAGATGAACTACCCTATGCATGACTTGGAGTTGGCAGCAGTAATCTTTGCACTTAAGATATGGAGGCATTACCTGTATGGAGAGAAATGCATCATCGATACGGATCACAAGAGTCTTAAGTACTTGCTGACTCAAAAGGAGCTGAATCTTAGGCAGCGAAGGTGGATAGAGTTGTTAAAGGACTATGACTGTTCGATCGAGTATCATCCAGGTAAGGCGAATGTCGTGGCTGATGCGCTAAGTCGAAGGGCTGTGGCGGAATTAAAGGCGATGTTTGCTCGTCTAAGTTTGTATGACGATGGAAGTTTATTGCCGGAGTTGTAAGTAGACCGACTTGGGTAGAATAGATTAAAAAGCAACAGTTGGAGGACGAGTCGTTGGTTTCTCGGTTTCAGCAAGTTGAGAAGGGGGAGAATCCTGACTTTGGGTTAAATAGTGAGGGAGTTCTTTGTTTTCGAGGAAGAATTTGTATGCCGAAAGACTCCGACTTGAGATTGATGATTTTGAAAGAGGCACATAATGGACCTTATGCTATGCATCCAAGAGGGAGTAAGTTGTATCGAGACTTGCAAGAGCAATATTGGTGGCCTGGGCTTAAGCGAAAAATGACCGAGTTTGTAGGGAGATGTTTGACATGTCAACAAGTGAAGGCCGAGCATCAACTACCTTCGGGATTGTTACAACCGGTAAAGATACCACTTTGGAAGTGGGAAAGGGTATCTATGGACTTTGTGAGTGGGTTGCCGTTGACACCTTCTAAGAAGGATTCAGTTTGGGGTGATTGTGGATAGACTCACGAAATCTGCTCATTTCATACCTGTCCGAACCGATTACTCACTTCAGAAGTTGGCCAGATTGTATGTGGCGGAAATAGTACGGTTGCATGGTGTGCCAGTATCGATAATTTCAGACCAAGACCCAAGGTTTACATCTCGGTTTTGGCAGAAGTTGCATGAGGCATTGGGAACGCGATTGGATTTCAGTACGGCTTTTCACCCTCAGTCGAATGGGCAGTCGGAGAGGGTTATTCAGATTTTAGAGGATATGTTGAGGGGTTGTGCTATTGAGTTTAGAGGCAGCTGGGAGGACCATTTGCCATTGGCGGAGTTCGCGTATAACAACAGTTACCAAGCAAGTATTCAGATGGCTCCATATGAGGCACTATATGGGCGAAGGTGTCGTTCGCCTACTTGTTGGGCAGAATTGGGGGAAAGGAGAATACTTGGACCAGAGTTGGTAGCTGATACTGAAGACAAGATTAGGGTGATCAGGAAAAGGTTAAAAGAGGCTGCGGATCGACAAAAGTCTTATGCTGATCTGAAGCGTAAGGATATTGAATATGCGGTAGGGGACATGGTCTTTTTGAAAGTTTCACCTTGGAAGAAGATTTTGAGATTTGGTAAGGGTAAGTTGAGCCCACGGTTTATTGGGCCTTACCTAATCACTAAGCGGATAGGGCCAGTGGCTTATCAGCTGGAGTTACCTCCAGAACTGGATCGCATTCACGATGTCTTCCATGTGTCCATGCTAAGGCGATATCGTTCTGACCCAACTTATATCGTGCCAGTTGCAGAAGTTGAGGTACGGTCGGATTTGACCTTTGAAGAGGAACCTGTGCAAATACTTGATCGTGATGTCAAGGTGTTGAGAAGGAGGTCAGCCCCGTTGGTGAAGGTACTTTGGAGGAACCATGGCAAGGAATAAGCTACTTGGGAGACCGAAGAGGCAATGCGTCAGTAGTACCCTCAACTGTTTGGATTAGGTAAATTTCGAGGCCGAAATTTCTTTAAGGAGGGTAGAGTTGTAACATCCTGATTTTCGGGTTTTTCGTGATTCCTGATATTTTAAGTAATTTTCTAAAATTTGGTATGTGATTATGGAATTCATAATTTGGGTGTGTAAATGGGTTTATGGAAGGCTTATGAGTTAGCCAAAACCCGGTTAAATTTTAAATTTTGGACTTAGGAGTTAGGGGTTCTGGCTAGGTGCCCTTATATTAAGTTGTGGGTAAAGTGTATCACAAAAAGAGCTTTGGTAGAGTGGCAAGGGTGACGCCACTAAGCTCCTAAAAAGGTGGAGTGTGGAGCATAAGGGAAGACCTGGGATCGATTCCCTGTGTTGGCAAATAAGAGTATTTATTTTTATGTGCAGGAAGGGTAAGTGTTGGAACCTAAGTGGATTCTATAAGAGGAGAGTTGGATCAAGTCAAACGCATGGATTAAGGAGGGATAAGGGGAGAGATTTTATGGATTTGAGAGAAGGATAGAGCTTAGCCGTTTGGAAGGGGTTAGAGAGGGGAATTCGGCAGAAGGGTATTAGGTTAGTAATTTCGGCATTAGGGTCTTAGCTGTGCCGTTTTCTCCTTTGTTTTAGTTTTTCTCTTCTTTTTCTTCCCTAGCCGAATCTACCATCCTTCCTCTCATCTTTTCTCCCTTTTCTTTTTCAAAATCCAGCCTATTACTTTCCTCTACTCATTTATTATTTCTTTCTTTAATCTCTACTTTTGCCAAAATACCGCAAAAAGCTGAAATCAGTGAAGATAGGTGGGTGCCGATTCTTTGTGACCAGCAACCTTTTCTTTCCTTTTCAATAGTTGGCATTCAATTCCTGTACCTTTTAGGCATCCAGATTCAAGAGGAGGAAGACTGTGGTAAGTGTTCAAACTCTAAACAATTCCTAGTGTAACTATGGCCAAAAGCCGAAACCCCTCTAGTTTAGGGAGGTGGCCAAATGTGGGAGTAGGCCTTATGGGGTCTTCTTTTAATATTTTTGGTTTATTTATTGAAGGAGCAGCAAGGTGTAGTGTCGACTTGGAGTAGCTTGGATCACCGGAGTGGCTAGACCTAGTCATCAATCGCGACAAAGGTAAGATTCCTAAGGCCATCATGGATGGTGGCCGAATGTGTAAGTATTAGTATTAGATGATTTGAGGTTTGGTTCAATTATGGGAAGCTGATTATTAAAGATGGATTATAGGAGAAATCGTGTAGGAGATCTCGTCGAGTAATATCGCCAAACAGGTGTGTAACGAACCCTTTTCATAGCTTAAAGCGATAAATGCTAAAAATCCGAAGTGCCGAAATTCTGGCATTTCGAGGACTTATGAGAAAGCGAACGCTCACTAGTTAGTTAGAATCGATGAGATGATGATCAGGAATAATGGAAACGATAAGGACGTGTTTTTGGCGTTCACGGTAAGTTGGGCCTCGAGGGGCTGAATTAGGGCCCAATAGGCTTTCGGGCCTATTTGGGTAAATTTGGTAGGAAATGGAAATCTGTTAAATTGCATGTTAAAACTGTTAATACTGTTATGGATATAGGCTAAATGGGCCTAGATGACAGAATCGGCTAATTAGGGCCCATTAGGGGTTTTTGGCCCAATAACTCGATTTCGCTAAAAATGGGCCAGAATCACTGTTTACACCCATGAATTGTTAGTAACCGTTGATGAACAAGGAAACCCTAATTTTTGGTAAAATTACAAGATTACCCTTAGAACATGAAAATGACCGTTTTGCCCCTAGGTAAAAATGACCATTATACCCCTAGGGTTTATATATGAACTTAATGCATGGGATTTTGATAGACATGATATGAATGATATGCACATGACATGTATGATATGCACATGATATGTATGATATGCACACGAGATGTTCATAAATGCATTGGGTTGGGTTTTTATATGGATGGAGGAAGTGCAAAAGGGCTTATGCCCCAGTTATCAAAAGGGCTTATGCCCCAGTTATCAAAAGGGCTTATGCCCCAGTTATCAAAAGGGCTTATACCCCAGTTATTAAAGGGCTTATGCCCCAGTTATTAAAAGGGCTTTTGCCTCAGTTATTAAAAGAGGCTAGGCCTCCAGATATATGATAAAGCAGCTATGCTGCCAGTGGAGAGTTATGGCGGGGTGGGTCGAGTTAATCCCCACATGGTGTGCTGGTTGGTACGGGTGGAGAGTAGCGGATGGTGGGTTGAGTAGCCTCCCCAAATGGGTTTGCATTCTTTCATTGACATTATATGTGATATTGAAATGGGCCTATGGGCCATACCGATTACAGTAAAGGCTTCGGCCCAGTAATATGAAATATGAAAAGGCTTCGGCCCAGTGTTATGAATTATGTAATATGAAAGGGCTATGGCCCAGTACATGTTTGAGATTGGTTTTGGGCTTAGACCCAACAGGCTGTTATTGTTTTGGGCTCTGAAAGGGGCTTGTTGCACACTGAGTTTCCAAACTCACCCCCTTTCCTTAATCTTGCAGGTGAGCCTTGATATGGGGACTTGGGCCGGAGGGGATTTAGAGTAGCCACGGTGATTGTCTTTGGACTTTTAAATAAGCGTTGGTTTTCATTAGATTCCCTTTAATTATTATTTATTTTTGGGTTGTAATAAGGCCATTTTAACTTTCCTTTTATTTCTTTTCGGGATTATTTTAATTTTAATAACTTCAAACCTGGTTGATAATTATTCAAATGGGCTAGACTTAGGACGTGTTTTCAAAACGATACTTGTTTTCAAAAGAGTTCAACACCACGATTAATCGATGTATCACAGTCGTTCACTTAAACAAATTTAAACTCGATATAACAAAGTGTGGCTATGGTTGTGGGCATGTCTAGGATTGGATCCAATCAAAGAGCTTGGTACTTAAGCAGCCTTCATGGCTCACCTCCTCTGTCTCGGATACCTACCTGGTGCCCAGCTTCTATACACTTTGTTAACTCAACAAAATATATGGTTTTAAAACATTAAAACGGAACGTGGGTTTTCAACTCCAATGTGGCACGTCAGATTCGGCCATAACGTTTGGGCCGGGTTTGGGGTGTTACAGGTGGTAGAATGATGAAATTGGCCTTAGGTTAAATTACCTATGAAAATTTTAAAATTGGCTCATAATTTGCTTCTACGTTAATAGATAACTAATATTTCGATAAGATTGAGGTGTTATAAGGTTGGGGCGTGCCTTCAGTGGTCGTTAGCTGGAGAGTCACTTAGGTGGCTAATGTAAAGCTTCGAACTTGGGCCAGTTCATCTTAGTTGGGTTTGGGGTGTCAAAATTAATGATACCCTCTTTCATAGTCCGGAATATAAGATCTAGCCGATGATTAGGCACCCTTCTTATATTATCACTGGCAAACTTCCACACCTGATAGTCCTAGCTGGATTTTCCCATTCTAGATAGTCATGGTGTGCATACTCTCTCTTTATAAATCCTTGGTGGACTCACCGCCCAAGGTAGTCCTCGATGGACACATCTTCTAAGATGGTCATTGATGAACTTTCCCTATTCCTAGCGGCCTCTTTACCCACAGATTCTTAGGATCAAATTTGTCTCATCATCTTTGTAACACCCCTAACCGTTATCCATCGTCGGAACAAGGTTACAGAGCATTACCAAAATCTACAGATTAATTAACAGACATTTCATATCATCTAGCATTCATATCAGAAACCAATTAAAATCAATTATATTGTCCTTTATGCAAGCCTTCGATGCCCAAAACACATCAGAAATGAGCCGGGACTTGATCGGGTACTCAAAGAATTTTTCGAAAAACATTGAAAATTTTCAAAGGCACAGGGGACACACACCCGTGTGGTCAGGCCATGTGGCTCACATGGTCAAGAGACATGCCCGTGTCTCAAGTCATATAAGTATTCAAAATAGGGACACATGGCTGTGTCCTAGCCTGTGTCCAAACTTGTGAGCTCTCTGACTTGGGTCACACGGCCAAGCCATACCCCCGTGTGCTAGGCTGTGTGAACATCCTGTTTTGTACAAATTTAAGATATAGGGGACACACGGTCCTTTCATCTGGCCATGTGTCACACATAATTGAGATACACGCGTGTGTCTCTGCCCGCGTGAACAAAAATAGGCCATTTTCTTAGCCATATTTCTCACCCAATTTTTTATCAACCTAAATCAACATTTTTGGACATTAACAATCCATAACAAGGCATTCAAATCAAGCCAAAATCAAGTTTTATACATAACATGTCATCACATATATCCAAGTACCCAAACTTACCAAATTAACTAAATACACATATATGCATATTTTATCAAATGTACTAATTCAACCAACCTTCAATATACCTATTAATTAACCATCAATCAACCATTTCAAACACACATAAAACATGATAAGGCCAGATATATACACATCAAAATTTATCCATCACAAGCCATTCAAATGGCTAGTTCCATCAAAACATTTATATGCCATCAATGACCAAGTTAACCTATACATGCCATTATAACCAAAATTAATTTACTAAATATACTGAAAAGGCTGTTGGATAGTGTGAAGTTGCTCTGACTCGTTTCCAACCAAAATGAGCTTCTGAGTAACTATAAAACATGGAAAATAAAACAGAGTAAGCATTTAATGCTTATTAAGTTCGTATAAAAGGAAATTAACTTACCATTTAATTACATTTAAGGTAAACATGTAAATATAACCAAACCAATTTGACCAAAAGCCTAAACACATATCCATAACATGTTAGCCATGTAACACTTTCCATAATCAATAGACATGGATGTACATAATCACTAGGTAAGATTCACATACATGTATCATCCATCTTATATTTCAACATATTATGTAACATTATTTCCATGTAATTCAAGTATATACCCGTAATTGTTCATTTCGAATTCATATTGTTTCATATCAGAACTTTGCCCATTGAACCATTTAAAATATCATTGGATGCAGTGTACAAATCTGTAATCCGTCAATTTATGTACTTGTATGCTTATATGAGCATGTAAACAGGAAGCTCTTCCAAGCCATATAACAGGAAGCTCATGTGAGCCGTATATTGGAAAGCTCTTGCGAACCGAATATCAGGAAGCTCAAGAGAGCTGTTGATCATGAAGCTCATGAGAGCCAAGTATCGAGAAGCTCAAGAGAGTTGTGGTGTGTCCGCAACACATGAAAGATCACAACCAAATCGGGAACCCTAATGACATGTCAGTTGTATCCTTCGAGTTTCTAAGGTTCAAATGGGACTCGGTAATTGTCAGATATGTGATCATAATTATACATGAAAATTTTTACAAATCACACAAAATAATATTCAATTTAAAATATTTAAATATAAATTTAGTTACATGAACTTACCTCGACAAATGTTCGTAGATACGTAGGCTACTAATCCAATATTTTTTCTTTGCCTTGATCTAACTCCGTATTAGGTCTATCTGGATATGAAGAAAAATATGAAGAACCAGCTTAAGCCCTCTCCTATGTCTGTTTTGAACCGAAATAAGAAGAAGAAAATGCTTAGAAACCTTTAAATTCAATTTTTTTTATTTTTTTTAATTTCACCAAAAATACAATTTCGCAATTGAATGGCTTTATTTTATTATATTTTCTCTTATTCCGCCTCATCCTTTAGATTTAGGTTTATTTATTAAGTCCTCCCTCATTTATTAATCAAGCCATTTAATCACTTAAATATTATCATTAACAAGTTTTGCACCTTTTTCAATGTAGTCCTCTTTATCAAATTAGACATGTAATTGGTAAAATTTCTTAATGAAATTTTCATACGATATTTCTATAATACTATAGACTATAAAATAATATTAAAATAATTTTTCTTTTGACCTTTGATTTGTGGTCCTGAAACCACTGTTCCGATTTCACTGAAAACGGGTTGTTACAATCTTGCTTTGTCACACCCAATATTGGTTTACTCGCCAAACACTGATGGACTCATGTTAATGGACTCTTATGTACTTTGAAGGAAATACCCTCCGTTTCACACCTGTCATGGTTAAAAGCTTCTACCAATTATTCTTACATTATCATTTTGGCAATACATCTTATTAACATAATTGCCAACATCTTTAGATGCACCAAGATCATCGTGCCAGACTGCTCACCGCGCAAGTCATATAGTGACTTCCCTTTTTAAGCTTTGACAGGATTCCTCATTCACTACCTTGGTGGACTCCATTCCACTATAGATTGTACTTGTTCACCACTAGATCATGCCATGGCTACCCATGGACTTTTGACTCCAAAGAATCACTAAACTCTTTTCAAGGTGTCGCCCTGAATGACCTATATACCATTGTTACAGTGTCACCTCGAAGGACCAATAGATATTTGCGTCCTTATGCCTCCAAAATCCCTTGTATCCCTTATCAATCCGTTCATTCCTCCATTACGCCAATCTTTCCTATCTTTATCTATCCTGTCAAATGATTCCCTCGGTACTCCACATATAATATAAACATGCATTTAACGCAAATCAAGATATTTATTAGCATAACACAGAGTACGCCATATGACAAAATGTCAATTCACATCTATTTGTCATCCAATAATCATACATACAAGTGTTCACATACTCACACAATGTTATACACTCATAACACACTCATTCACCATGTTCATTCAAGATCATGAATTTAACAAACTCAAACTCAGAACACCGACAAATGTAGATTACACAAGCAATTCAACATCAATAACCACCCAAAGGTAGAGTACAAAACTTACCTTAAATCTTTCATCCTTGCTAGCTTAGCTCATCCAACACTAGAGCCTCCTTATCGCAGCAGCTAAGTATGACAATCCATACACTAGTTAAACCAAAGGATATTAACTTAGAAACCCAGAACTCAGTCTAATGCAGGAGATTATTAAAAATTTAAGAAATCTTACTTTTTTTTCCCAATTTCACGAATACAGGAAGATAGGAAGGCTTACCAGTTCCTCAGATTCTCTACTTCCTCTTCAAGTGCCATAATCACTCTTCTGAATTTCCTCTTCTTCAGAGCAATCAAAGAAGATGATGCAAATGAGAAATTATAATGAAACCAGGAAGACATTTTCTTTTGCAGAGTAAGGCTCCTTACCCAAATATATAACTCTTCTTGCATGGTCTCTCCAAACCTCAATTAGCCATCCACTGGCAATCGTTGTGTCTCCCATTATGGAACCAACCGGTTCCATCTTAACCAAACCAAAATTGAAACCCAACTAATTTGTAATCAGCCACTAAAATTTCCAATTTTCTCAGCAGAACCCCCTAACTTACCATGTTATTCTACTAACTCCCAACTTTCCTTTAAATCTAGGACTTTTAGCAAAAACTTGGTGTGACAAGTAACGAGCTATCTCTTCAAATTCTTTCTAGTGAGCTCTTGGCTCAGCTTGGTTAGCTGGGGGCATTTCCTATCAAGAATTGACTTATGTTTCTCATAGGTTAGGACAATATTAGGAGTCCTCTTCCATTTATTATAGTTGTTTTAATTCATTTTGTTCTTATTAGGATATTAATTAAAGGAGTTGGTGTCATTTTTGAACTACAAAATAAAACATTTATCCATTAATTATCTTTGTATTAAGAAAATATCCAAAAATTTATTTTGTACCATACGATATGCATGTAAATAATGCATGCATATTAAAATAAACATTGAAAATATTTGTAAGTCATTGCAACAATAATTTCTACACCTACTAAATTAAGTTACTATAAGACAATCTTAATCAACAAGTGAGAATATGGATTTCCATCCAATTAATATGAGAACCTAATTCGTTAAGCATTCAAACATTTTAATAATTGTTTCACATTTGACCATTATTCTAACTAAAATAGAGCTTCATGAGAAGTTACTTAACTGGAATAATCTTAAGTGCATAACCATCAGCTCAACATCCATCATAAACATGTACTACATGAGTCGTCGTAGGGCAATCTCAACATGTAACATATATAACTGGTTGTCGTCTTAAAGGAAATGTTCTCAGTGAAATCCATATGATAATACTTATCATATATGTCCAATCGGTCCCTTCGTTAGTTCGTTGAAACCATAAATAAATTGCATGTTGAATCAAATGAACAAAAATAGATAAAAATGATAAAGTTGGAGAAATGTATAACATTCAAAAATGAATGTGGCTTTCTCACTAAGTATGGAAATGACCTGAGAATTAATTTTTGGTTTATTGAAATATTAATTAATTGAAGTTCAAAAATGGAATTAAACTAATTGATCATTTTGAATCCATTGAATCTAGAAAAGTAAATATATTTTCTCATAGATCTTTTTATGGTAAAGTTGTCATGATTTTAATGCTATCGGAATCGGGTTGAGAAATTTATTTAATTGGAAAAATTAATTAATTTAATAAATAATGTATACTTTGAGAAATAGAAAAACTTGTATTGAATTGAATTAAATTATGAAGTGTTCGCTTAAAAGTTCAAAAAGCACACATAATTGGACCCAATATAGGAGATGCTTGAATCCCCATCATAATACATATGAGGGAAGGCACACCTAATTAGCTGTCCTCTCTCTTAGTTCAACTACAGGATTGGTTTTTTCTATTAAATAAACATAAAATGCATTCTACTAATTCAACTAGGGCTTCACTTCTTATCTCTATAAATAGATGACATCGATAGGGCTAAAAATACAAGAAGTTATATACAACTTTGAGATATTATTATTGTACCAAAAAATTGTGAAAATTTATTTCTAAGTATAAATTTTATTTTCTAGGAATAACAATTCTACTGGTCTGTAACAATCCAATTTCAGTGAAATCGGAATAGTGGTTTCGAGACCACGAATCTGAGTCCGAAAAAAGAAATTATTTAAATTTCATAAAATGATAGGTATTATGATAGGAATATTGCATGAAATATTTTATCGAAAAAGTTTATCAATTATTGTCTAATTGCAAAAAGGACTAAATTGAATAAAGTGTCAAAGTTGAATTCTAGTAGTTATAAGGATTAAATAGCTGTAGAATTAAAAGTCAGAAGTCCTTATGTGGAAATTAGACCATTGATGAAAAATATGTAGATATTTTTAATGAGTCATCCATGGAAAAATTGAAAAAGGTTAAGGACTAAATTGGAAATTAAATTAAATAAAGTATGATAAATGATTAAATAGAATTAAAACCATTTTATATCATCTTCTTCTTCATAAAATACATGGAAACCCTAAGAGAGAGAAAGGAAATTTCTCAAGCTTGAATTGATCCGGAAGTGTCGGACAAAGAAAAAGATCGGAGGAAAGAAAAGGTTTCAGATTAGTAGATATGATCAATTGTCAAGGTAAGTTCGTATAACTAAATTAAGCATGTAAATGTGTTGAATTGATTATTGAATTATGTGCATCATGATTTGTAATTGGTATGTACATGTAATAAACCAATGTTGATTTATGATTTACATGTAAATGATAAAATATTACATGAATCCATTTGAATATTGATTTCCGATTGGATAGGTGATTACCGATATAAATGAGATCTTGCATGTGTTGCAGAAAGGTTGTCCCGAAAGGGTAATATTTTGATCTCATTATGAAAAGGAAATGTACACCTTGCGTGTACCATGTGAAAAGGGATAGCTTCGGCTATCTAATGTGAAAAGGGATAGCTTTGGCTATCGAATGTGAAAAGGAAAGGTATACCATGTGTATACCACATGAAAAGGCTATGTGCACTTTGTGTGTACACTTGGAAAGGTTAGTATACTTTTTGTACACCATATGAAAAGGAAAGGTATACTTTGTGTATACCATATGAAAAGGAATGGTATACTTTGTGTATACCACTTGAAAAGGAGAGGTACACTATATGAGTACACTTGAAAAGGTTATATGCACTTTGTGTGTATAAATTGGAAAAGGTATGTACACTTCGTGTGTACCACTTGGAAAGGGAATGTGCACCTTGAGTGTACAACTAGAAAAGGAAAGGTCCATCGAAAATTCAAAAATTCAACGGAAATGTATTAACAAGTGAAATAAGAAGAAATGACATGATGAGCTCATCTATCCATAATAATGTTTTTATACTAACCAATTTGGTTGAATGATTGTGTATAGGCCATATTTGCTAGTTTGCTAAATTGTGGATAAATTGCCTGATGTGTGATTTATTTCTTATATATATAAGTGGTAAGTGTAGTTTGGTTATATGAACTTACTAAGCATATAATGCTTACTAGGTTTATTTTTCCCTATTTTATAGTGCTCGAAACTCGTGAAGGTTGGATTGGGTCGGAGCATCATCACACTATCAACTCTTTAATGTTGGTATAAATAATAAACTCATTTTGATATAATGGCATGTATAGGCTATTGAGGCCAAATGATGATGTAATATGTTTATTTACAACCTAACCATTGGAATGGTTAGTAATATGTATTTTGAGGTAATGTGGTATGTTCATGTTCAATAAGATACAAATCACCTGTCATAAAACATGATTTACAAACCAATGAAAAGGTAAGCTTCAATGTATGGTTAAAAGTTGGAAATGTTAGATTGAATGATGGAAATTGGTTGAAATGAATGGTATATATAATTGTAAGTTTTTGTGCAGGAAATTGGTTAAGTTTGGGTGAGAAATAGGGCTAGGAAATAGCCTTATTTCATCCACACGGGTAAGACACACTTGCGTGTGTCTAGGCCGTTTGTGACACACGAGCGTGTGTCTAGGCCATGTGTGACACACCGACAGCCCATGGGCATGTGAAATGACTGTGTGTCCCCTGCATCCTTAAATATGAAGTCAGTATAGTACACAGGCAAATGACATGGCAGTATGATTGGTCGTGTGAAGAACACGAGTTTTAAGCATGGTTGTGTGTCAAAACCGTGTAAAAATGACTTAAAAATGGTGAAAAATCAGTGTACTACATGGCCTAGCCACATGGGCGTATGCCCATGTAATATCTCGAATTAGGGCCTAATCGGAATAGTGGCTTCGTGACCAAAAATCCGAGATAGAAATAATTATTTTATAATTATTTTGAGGTTTATGATATGATTGCATGATTGTGTGAAAATTTCGTGATGAAATTCTATGCCTAAAGTGCTTAAATTGAAAGTAGGGACTAAATCGAATAAGTTGCAAAACTTGCATTCTAGAAGTTTTTAGTATGAAATTGTTTTGGAATATTAATGAGGAGGTCTTAAATAGCAATTTGACCAATTTTAAGTTCATGGACAAAATTAGGACATGGAAGGAATTTTTGGAAAGTTTAGTAGTAAGGGTATTTTAGTCATTTAGTTATTAAAATGAATTAAAAACAAAATTAAAAGCCAATTTTTGTCCATCTTCTTCATTAGGCTGAAATTTTAAGGGTTCTCCATATCTAGGGTTTGTTTCAAGCTTCCAAGCTCCATAGTAAGTGATTCCAAGCCCCGTTTTTAATGATTTTTACGTTTTTGAGATCCCGGTAGCTCGATTAAGCTTATGCTAACAATAATTCAACTTAGGGTTCATATTTGGAAAAATACCCATAGGTGAAATTTGTGTATTTTGATTTTTTATGATAGAATATGGGGTTTTAAATTATGTTAGACAACTTGTGCTACTCGGTTTTGAGTGAAAACGAGTAAAAGGGCTTAATCGGTAAAAATACTTAATAGTCATAAGTACATGTTACAGTGAGAATTTGATGTTGCCATAGAAGAGAAAAGTGATCAGCATGTTGTAAAACATAAGAATAAGGAATAAAGTTTAATCCCGAGCCTAGGGGCAAAAATGTAAATATGCAAAAGTTTAGGGGTAAAATTGTAATTTTGCCAAAATTTGAGTTAAGGATTAATTTGATAATGTGGGTATTAAATAAGCTAAATGTGTTATTTTAGATCAAGAAAGACATGGAATCGACCTCAATCGAGGAAAAGAAAAGATTGTGGACTAAATTGCAAAATCTTTGTATTTTGGTACCAAGGTAAGTTCATGTGTAAAGAATGTAGCATAATGGTTATTTTTAAGTTATTGATGTTAATTATATGTTATGCTAAATTTTATTATGAAATGTATGCTTTGTGGTTAATTTCAAATAATATGTAAATTATGTGAACTACTTGTTAAATATAATTGTTACCGAGTATTGATTTCGGCATTCTACGGAAGATGGCAAGGATAAGTGTTCGAGGAAAAAGCCCGTTTGAACCTTAGGAATAGATTAGGATACAAGTGACATGTCACTAGGATGGTTGAGCATCCGAACTTGTTGAGTTGAGTCCGAGTTCACTTATGGATGCGAATGTCCGAACTCGTTGATTTGAGTCCGAGTTCGTGAGATGTAACTAGGCATCTGAACTCATTGAGTTGAGTCCGAGTTCACTTATGGATGCGAACGCCCGAGCTCGTTGAGTTGAGTCCGAGTTCGCTTATGGGCGGGTTACATGATTGCTTGATTGAATATGTGGCACTTATATGCAAATTATCCATGTATCCGAATTATATTCCGATGTGTTCAACGGGTAAAGTTCTACTCAATGGAGGAATATTCGAGATGTAAAGAGAAGTATTGGTGAGTGATGTGAAATGGATATTTTGGACAGGTATGTATTTAACCCTCGGGTTGAGTATTGATACAACCACTATAAGGTAATAAGATGATGAAAAATGATCAGAAATGTGATATGTGTTTTAGTGATGTATGCTAATGTTGATTGGTATAACTGTTTGTTATGTTACTTATTATTTGCATATGAACTTACTAAGCATTTATGCTTACTCCCTCCTTCTTACTCATTGTAGTTTTGGACAAGCCAGCTCAGGAGTCGGGATAGGTCGAAGGCTCAGTCACACTATCCGGAAGACTTTTGGTAAATGGCTTGTAAATTTAAGTATGGCATGTATAGCAATATACCTATTTTGTGTAAATGATCTTATGGTATGGTTGTGGAATGGTTGAGGAAATGCTTGATAATGATAAATTATGAAAATGGTTAGTGTAGATTATGTTTGATGTTAAGGAAAACTATTAAGATACTTAGTGCATAAAAACTCATAAAAAGGATGAAATTTGCCATAAACAGAATACTACAGCAACACTGACGCGAGTTTGAAAATTTATTAAAAATCATAGCAATTGAATTTGGTGATGGAATACATATCAAATTGAATCTTATTATGTCTAGTTTCACATGAAACAAATGAAACAGGTAAAAGAATTATATGTTAGAAGATATTTGAATTTTAGTGAAACAGGGTCATAGCAGTTTTTGAATCCCCTGTTCCAACTTTAGAAATTCATTATAAATTATAAAGATATAATTAGGTGGTATATTTTATATCCTCAGAATCCTTATTGAGTCTAGTTTTAGTATAAACAAATCTCATAGTCATATGAATTTTGTACAGAGAGAAATGTGGTTCGTAGTAAACAGAGTTCAGACCAGTCGAGTCCTGAAACAGGGGTAACTTTAACTAATAAACTGTACTAATTAGCTCAACCAAAAATTCTAGAAAAAATTTAGTAGATAGGTATATAAGTCTAGATTCAGGGAAAATTTACGGATCTTGATTTCAAGTTTCGTAACTCGAGATATGATTTTTCTTGTGACTGTGATGCAAGTAGCTTAAAAGCTGTGAATGTAGAAACAATAATCCAAAGTTCTAAAAATGTTAAACTAAGCTTAGTAACACCTCATACTCGACTCCGGCAATGGTCTCGGGCGTGGGGGCGTTACAGCCCAGGCCGTGTGCCCCTTTGATACTTAAGAAATTGCAAGTCAGAATTCCACACGGGCTGGCCACACGGCCATGAGAGCCCCACAGGCTGGCCACACGGCCATGTCCCAAGCCACACCGGTGTGTATCCCTATCTTCAAGGTAAAATTTCCAAAGTTATCGGTTTAGTCCTGAACCATTTCCAAAGCATGTATTGGGCCCCGTAGGCCCATATTAGGGAATTTATGGTGAAATATGACAAGTTTTGATTTGGAATGCAAAATTTTTATCTCGGTTTTATACAAATGCTAGTGTATAAGTTCGATAATGCCTCATAACCCTATTTCGATGACGGATACGGGTTAGGGGTGTTACATGGTCTCTGTAAGAGAGAGATTTACTTTCCTACTGAACGTAAAGAAAATATTTTATGGTTTTGTATTTGATTCGAAAGTGTTCGAGCCCACACGCGAAGTAGTTTGTGATATGAGAATAACACATAAGGTCATTTAATTGAAAGTTGAGAACAATAAGGATCCGTTTAGCCCAAAACAAAAATGTGATTTCAGAAAAAAGTTTATAACTATAAATATCACAAACCGACTTGATTTTCAAAATTTAAATTTATTACGATGGAAGAAAATTGTTTCCGAACCAGATTTATGTTCAAACATCCCATGGGTTCTGGCAACAGATCCTAAAACCTAAAATTAACATTTTCACCAAAAATAATTCCAAAACCTGAAAACTTGAACACTTAATCAAAAGTAGGTTCCAACCTCGGGCCATCATCGTCGGTCACCATTGGGCACCGATTGACCACCTTCGTCCATGTTGGATTGCTGGTACACCCAGTGGTGTAGCAAAAAAATTATTCTAGCAATCATCAACCATGTATCCGTATACGAGGAACAAATAAGGTTGAAACAAGGGTCGAATATATACCTTTTGAAACTAGAATAGTGACAAACAACGTCATTGATATGATTCCTTTGAACGATGTTCATCCCAAATCGCAACAATAATGTCTCGGCCTCTACGTAATCCATCCAATCAAAAAATAAATAGCAAATTTTCTTGAACTTTTTAGAGAGAAAAAAAAAGGGCTGCTAGATCTTTTGATATTATCTTTCTTGGTAACCCTAACACACTAAGGGACTATTTTCCTTTTATTTTCTTTGATATCATAGATTAGAAATAAAATGAAATTATTCCTTTATTATTAGAGAAACAAATGAAAAGTTAGAAAAATAAATTATATTCTTTCCTAAAGAATATCAATTTTCATATCTTTTATATTTTGACCGAAATTAATTATTATAATTATTTATATTAATAATTTCGGTAAACTATATTCAATTAATATTTTGTATGAATCAAATTTATATATTACTTTTATCTATGTTCTCTATTTGTTTACAACAAGTTTGTACATATAATGTGTTCAATATTTAACTATCAAATTAAATTAATTCAATAATTAATTTAATTCATGTGACAGCTAAATCCAATACCAAATGTATTTGGATTTTGTTCGCTTCAACTATAAGTGTGACCTTGTAGGTTCTTGTAACGTTAATATTAATACTAGAATGCTTATAATATTACAAGTAATGAGTGGCATCTAGCAATGCATCATTGCTACTCAAGTTACAAGAAGTCGTGATTCGACATAACCTTTCTGTGATAATATTTTCATGTATTATATCATTTTATCCTTAATATCTAGATTGGGCACAAGTAATTAAATAGTCATATTTGTATAGTCCAATCTCATATTTCTTGATATTCTAAGTAGGATACTATAAACAAATAAGTGTGATATCTCATATCAACTTATTCAAGCATGACTATACATTTCTAGTCTCACTCCATTAGGAGGCCTAAGATATTGCTCTCATCATGTAAGAGGGACAAATCCTATCTTGATCACCCATATCCCTCTACATAGATTACGACATACCCAACATCAGTCTTTGTAGTATAACTTGTTATGGTAGACATTTGACAGTGTAAAAATATACAACTCACTATGTTGGGACAATGATGACCTAAAGTCTGAAGATCATATACATAATTATCACTATGAGTAATGTTGTGACTATTACATAATAATCCAAGAACCATACTCACAGCAGGTCATTCTAGTATGTTGTTCTCTAACACATACTTGTGTATCGATTTTGACATCCCTATGTCAATGGTAACGCTTTGTCATCAATCAACTACACATTAATCTCAATACATTATCATTGTCCAAGCCCACAATAATACTTGACTAAGGACATTTTAAGAATAATCATATTATTCTTAGGACTTTATTATTAACAAGTTTATTTCTACACACAGAAAAAGAAAATGAAATAACTATGACAATGTCTTATACTAACAAACAAGGCAAAATGAGTATGTGATTACAATCATCTCATGATTGGTCTTTGGGCATACTCTAATAGTCGGTTCCTATCGAGTTTGCACTGTCTTATTTGATCTTAGTTTCAATTTTGGTCACATTTTTTATCACCTCGTTTCTTCTGGTTTTGTCAAAAAAAATTTGTCATAAAACAAGTGCTGAAGACAAACTAGTCCTCAAACGGAAACAAACAGCCAATCAAAATTGAAAAAAAAGAAAAAAAGCTCCGCAAAAGTGAGCTACGACCGGCAATGCTCAACTAAACCACAGAAGAACCAGACAAGAAAGACCCCAGTGAGCAGCAAAACGCAACGGGGCAAAAGTTAAACAACACCCCCAGCAAACAAATCTAAGGTGGGTCTAAAAGGCGACGATCTTCATTAGTAACCATAACGATCGAATCTGGGGCTTCCTCCACTCAATACCGGTCCTCGCCCCGCCGGACCCGATCACGAGCCATTGCAAGCGCGGCCCTATTCCCAGATCTATCAACATACTTGAAGCGACAAGCTCGAAATGCCTTAAAAAGCTCCTTGGCTTCCTAGGTAAGCGCACTGATTTCTGAAAGATCTTCTGCATTGTCAACAATTTTCTCGATGACAGATCTTGAATCCCCTTCTAAAACCACTGACTGGAATCCCAGCTCGATGGCAAACCCCATGGATCACTGTTAGTGCTTTAGCAGCAAACGCCGACAACACCAAACTGGTAAGTCTACTGCATGCGCCCAAAATTAGATTATTAATTGTGATGTCTAATATTATATAGATGATTATTTAGAAAATTATATATGTTGTAAGTTAGTTAAATAAGTAAGCAGGCTAATTTAGGTCTATATGTTGATTTTTTTTTATTTCGATTTTTAGCGGTTTTTTTTTAAATTTAAAGAAATTGAACTTTTTTGAAAGAGAAAGGAAAAGCGTACCCACTTTCCTCCATCGGTTAAATTTCAACGACATTTTGAACATTGATAGCTAGCAGTAAAAAATTTTAAAAAGAGCCCAACGGTCATTTTTTTTCCACTTAAATCTAACACTATTAATTCATTCTAATTTTTAAATTCTCTTAGTTCTCTCAATTTTCTTAAGTTCTGTTGTAAATATTTCGATATGCTAGTTTAAAAATATTATTTTTTAATTATTTCGTATTTTATTAATTTTGATTAAGTTTTCACGAATTGCAACCTCTCTAATTCGCTTTGATGACAAATACATTTCTACCGCTTAAGCGATTATGGTAAGATGAAATTTTAAATTTCGTTATTTTCAATCAAGTTAAATTTAAATTATTTATTTTTAAAAATATTTTAAATGAATTTTTTTGTCGATATAAATAGGAGGATGATCGTGTTTTGGAGGAGTTCATACACAGTTTGTCAAAGGGTCCAATCACCGAAATTCGTGGTTACTTGCAAGACTCGAATTCTTGCATATGTCTCGTATGCTCGGGGGCTGTAAATTCAATTATACACTCATTAGCGCGTTAGTGGAAAGATAAAGGCTTGATACACACACTTTCCATCTTCCATGTGGCGACTGTATCACATTCGAAGATGTAGCTTTACAACTCGATTTACACATTGAAGGGACAATTGTCACAGGGTCAATGGTCGTTCCCAATAAAAAGGACCTTTACGTGACATTTTTGGGGAAGGTCCCAAATAAGTTTCAAGGTGATCGGATAGCAATCAAGTGGTTCGGAACCAATTCAAGGAGCTTTCTCAGGAAGCGACTGACATTGTCAAAGAACAATACGCCTGAGCATTCATTGTGAAGTTAATCGAGGGCATTTTAATGCCTGATAAATCTTGAAATTTGGTGCAGATAAAGTGGCTACTACACCTAGTCGACTTCAAATAATGCAAACAACTGAGTTGAAGATCAGTCATATTGGCCTTATTGTACCGAGGGTTATGTCGGGCAACGAAACCGGATAAGATGTCAATCGGTGGTTGTCTGCTCTTGTTGCAGTCGTGGGCCTGGTGGCGATTACCATTTCTACATCCCCGAGTGAACAACCTATACATTTTCTGTAACAACCCATTTTTAGTCAAATTGGAATAGTCATTTTGGGACCACAAATTCGAAGTCAAAATATTATTTTGTTATTATTTTAATGTTTACAGCATGATTGAATGATTGTGTAAAAATTTCATTAAGAAATTTTATCATTTGAATGGTCAATTTAATAAAAAGAACTAAATCGCGTAAAGTGTAAAACTTGTATTCTAATAGCTAAAGGTATATAATAGCTATAGAATTTTAAAGTAAAGGTCCTTAAGTGGTAATTAACTCATTTGAGAGTTAGTGGATGATAGTGGCATTTTTTGTAATTATTAAATGTTTTAAAGGTTAATTAAGTAAATTAGTTAATAAAGGTTAATTAAAACAAAATCAAAATAAAAATTTTGTCCATCTTTCTCTCAATTGCCGAAAATTGAAGATAGGAGAAACCAATTTAGGGTTTAAAGCATTCGACAACTCCAAGCTTAAATTGGTGAGTGATTTTAACTCGGTTTTTAATGATTTCTATGTTTTGTGATCGTTGCATCTAGTACTAGCTAGCCTAGGGACTATTTTGTAAAACTGTTAAAGATTTTGAATAATTTCATTGATGAATACATGTGTATTTTGAAGTTTCTTGATAGATTACAAATGCTTGTTGATAGATTTACAAGTTTTGTTAAGTGATTTTTAGTAAAAATACAAAATAGGGATTAAATTGAGAAATGTTGAAACTTTGTGGTTAAAATGTGAAATAAATGAAAAATATGGGCTGTTAGGGGTATAATGGTAATTTATCTAAGCATGGGTGTTTTGAAATGTGCATGAATTTGTGATTTTGTGTAATAAGGGCTAAATTGTAAAAAAAGTGAAAGTTTAGGGGCTAATATGTAAAATAGCTAAAATGTATATTTTGGATTGAATTGATTAAATAGATGATTAAATGAGTTGAATTTGATATTATATAGATCAAGAAAAATGGAATTTGGAATTAGATCGAGGAAAAGATAAAGTACTTAGTTAATCGACAATTTCATCGTTTTTAAATCGAGGTAAGTTTGTATGTGATAAATTTCATTATAATAGTATTTTAAATGCTTTGATATATTATAAGTTGTGAATACGAGACTTCGGATAAGTTCGACATTGACTCTACTATAATTCGGCATTCAAAATCCCGGTTGAACCTTAGGAATAGTTTAGGATACTAGTGACATGGCATTAGGGGATACATGTGTTGGGTTCGGGCCATGAATATCGGCTGAATTGGCTTCGGGCTATGATACCAGTATTTCGGACATAAGTTACCTTGATTTGGCTTCAGGCCATGGTATATGTACTTAGTTTGTAAGACTCCGGAGTATCCGACCTCTATTCCGAATGGTTCAACGGTAAACGAAAGAGATGATTGAGTATGAGAATGGTATGATATGGTATAGGTAAACGAAAGAGATAATTGTGTATGTGAAAAGTTTGTTAGCCAATAAATGTTAATTGTTGTTATATTCAAATTGTTGAATTATAATCTTAAGATTTCATTAAGTTTATTTCATACGAGCTTACTAAGCTATAAAGCTTACTTTGTGTATTTCTCTGTGTTTTATACTTTTCAAAGCTAGTCGGACTCAGGGATCGTTGGAGATCGCATACACTATCTACCTATCTCTTGGTACCTATGAACTTTGGTATTTTAAGTATATGGCATGTATAGGGACTTTAGTCATTTAGGTTATGACCTGTTAATGATTTTGGCCATATGAATTGGTATTGTAAATGTTTATGTTTTGGTATGTATATAAATAGTCATAAGTGATGGCTTATTTTGGTCTATTTTGGTATGGTTGAATCATATATATATATGACTATACTTTGTGAAATATGTTAAATGATTAAGGTTGGATACATGATGCTTGTTGAAAATAAGTAAATTGAACGCCAATAGGTGGTGATTTGTGAATTGATATGTTTGTGGAATTGAGCATATTGATGCATATTTGTCAATGGTCATTTTGATGATTTGAGAAGACAAGGATTGGCATGAATTTAGATGGCAATATATGGTATTTATGTTTTGTGTTGGTTGGTGTAGGAATTGGTATAAGTTATGCTTGATTTGGAATTGAATTATATGCCTATTGATGCTATGTTATGTGCCATATAAGTTGTGTAGGTGTACCTAATTTTGGGTGGCAAAATGGCTTGGTGAATAGCCTATTTTTGTCCACACAGGCAGAGACACGGGCGTTTGTCTCAGTCGTGTATGACACACGGTCATGTTACACGACCGTGTCCTCAGGTGTGGTTTTAGAAATCAAGTTATTATGCTCTACACGGCCGTGTGACTTGACCGTGTGGCATAAGTCAGTAAACCCTACAGGTTTGGCACAACCTAGCACACGGGCTGGTACACGGGCGTGTATGGCCATTTTTAGGGCAAACGGGCTAGCCACATAGGTGTGTGTGTTGGCCGTGTGACCCAAGTCAGAGAGTTACACGGGGTTGGACACGGGCTGGGGCACGGCCATGTGCTCCCATTACGAATATCCACACGGCCTGTGACACGAGCATGTCTGGTGGCCATGTGAGACACACGGCCTGGCCACATAGGCATGTGTCCCCTGTTTTGAGAATAATGTTATAAGTGTTCCAAATGTTTCCAAAGTTATTGGTTTGGTCCTGAACCACTCCCAATGTATGTTTAGGGCCTCGTAGGCTGGTATTAGGGACAAATTGATTGAGATTGAATGATGATTGTATGAATTGATTAAATGTATGTGAAAAGTATGTATAAATGTGTTGTAAGTCTGGTAAAGCTCCGTAACCCTATTCCGGCGTTGAATTCAGGTGAGGGATGTTACATGTTCTCATTAGTGACAAGGTAAAAATCATTTCTTAATAAATATGTAGTTTGTATATTAACAATTATTTATTTATTATAAGTTTGAATTAACATATCGCTTATACAGGTGGAACCATAAGTCGAGTTAAGTGGGGCTACTCGACCAACCAACTCGAAGATATCAAACTACTGTTAAATCAACGTTCAGAAGCTGAAGTTAGTTACTTATTCTTTCCAACCTATAATAATTACGCAATTACTTGTAAAATAAAAATTTGTACATAATAGAATTTACAATTGTGCACTACAATTTCAATAGATGTCCAGTGCCGAGTCAGATATAATAAAATGCGTCCCTCTGAAATTTTTAAACAATCAGAGAATGTGGGACGCGAAGATGCCGTTGATAATGTACGTGATGATGGAAATGTACGAATCGAATCGAGTGATGCGATAGTTTAGGTGGATGCAACAAATTCTATCGCCATCATGATACATGGATGAACTGCACAACGTGGACTACGGCGGAAAAATGACGAGAATTGACGAGATATTCACAAATAATACATCAACGCTTGAGATCGTAGGATGGAAATCTTACCCATTCGCGAACCATTTTTCTTAGAGGACATGATGGCCTGTTTGAAGAACTTGTCGTGGTTCAGACTGCGAGAAAGCCATATTTGCTATTTGTTGAAGCGAGGAGTAGACAACTTTGTCAGAAGAGGGAACGACGATCGTCTTAGGAATGTAGGTTCGCAGGCGGTCATGCATCGAGTTCGTCATTGACTCCAACTGAACAAGTGTCGCCTATGTCTATGCCATGTCCTGATTAATTCACTTCACTTATTCCTATTTATTTCACTAAAATCGTGTTTTTTTCACAATCACCACACTACGACTATATCCATGTTTCTACCCCTCCTGCAGGTATATATTTTGGGGCACTGACATTCCTCGCATTTTACACCCTCATGTCGACGTCGATGCCGACACAAATGTTGAGTTAGATACCGACGCATGTCTCGTCACCAATGACGATGCTGATGTCGAAATTGATCCAATTATCGATGCCAGTGATGATGCCCGGGTCAACATCGATGTATTCGAGTTTTGCAACACCTTACGGTTACACGCTGATTATAACAACTCATTTATGGACAAATCAGAACCATGGTTTCAGGACCACGAATTCGACATAGAAAGATTTATTTTATTATATTTTTATGGTCTACAATTTCATGGAATTGTTTCATGAAAATTTCGTTCGAAAATTTTATTGATTGGGCACTTAATTTAGCTAAAAGGACTAAATTATAATAAGTGTAAAATGTATGTTCTAGAAGCTAGAGGTGTCTAATTGCTATGAAATTTCAAATTGGAGGTCCTTAATTGGTAATTAAACCATTTTACTTTAAGTTGGAAAAAAATGGAGATGAAGTAAGAGAATTTTTATGTTTTAAGTTAGGAGCATTTTGGTAATTTGGTTAATAAATGAATTAATAAGCAAAATAAAGCCAAAATTTTGTCCATCTTCTTTCTACATGACTGAAATTTTGGAGAAGCCATAGCTAGGTTTTAGCCAAAGCTTTCAAGCTCGATTGTAAGTCCGTTCTTGCCCCGTTTTTAATGATTTTTATGTTTTTGAAGTTGTCTTAACCTAATCTAGCTATTTCAAGGACTAATTTGAAAGAAAGATGAAATCTAAATTTTTACCCATGTTAGATATTTGTGTATTTTGATGTCTAATGGTAGAAAATGCATGTTTGGTGTTAGATAAACAACTTTTGCTAAGAGATTTTTAGTAAAAATGTCAAAAAGGACTTATTTGTAAAAGTTATAAAATAAGTAGCAAAAATGTGATTAAGTGGGAAAATGTGGGCTGGTGTAAGTATGAAAATGGTTTGGCTAGGCTTGGGTCTTAAAGAAATTGAATACATTTCAATTTACGAGCCTAGGGACTAAATTGTAAAAATGTGAAATATTAGGGGCAAAAATGTATTTTTTTCATAATATGATTTTTTGGCTAAATTGAATAATTTGAGTATTAAATGAGTTAAATTTATTATTATAGATCAAGAAAAACAAGGTTCGGACCTAGATCGGGGGAAAATAAAGTGTTTGACGATTAGGTCAAATTTTACTATTTTTGTACCGAGGTAAGTTCGTATGAAAATAATGCATTGTTATATTTATGTTTTAAATGCTTTAATATTGTATGAATTGTGATTGACTCTCTGGATGTATTCGACAAAGTTTTGACAAACAAGAAATCCTAGTTGAACCTTAGGAATAGAATAGGTTACGAGTGACATGTCACTAGGAACCCATGTGTATATGTGATTATGTAATCCGGGTGATGGTCTCGTATGTCCTACCAATGGCTGGGTAGTCCAGCATGTGTTGCGAATACCTGACAGCTTGTGTAAGCAGCACTATGTAGCTACGTCCTAACTGACAGCTTGTGTGAGTAGGCCCATGAATAGCTTAAAAGCGAGCCCATATGTATTATGAGATATGAGGTGGTTTCGGTTACATATATGACACTTATTTGCAAGATTTTTGAGTACCCATTAATATTCCGAGTGTTCAACGGGAATGTCAAAGTTGTGAAAGGATATGGTTATGTTGCGAGTTGGTACAGGTATGTACGTAAAACTTATAAGTAATGAGCTTGATATGTGATGAACTTTTAGTAGGATTATGATTGAGTAAGTTATGATTATGAGATTTTGATAACATTCATGTTAATCGTCATCATATTAATTGTATGTTAAATGTGTGGTTATGATGCTCATTATTTGCATAGGAACTTACTAAGCTATATAGCTTACTCCCCTTTCTTTCCCTTGTTTTATATGTCACCAAGCTAGCTCGGGGTTCAGAGATCACTGAAGATCCATTCACACTATCAAAAAATATTTTGGTACCACTGAATTCAACATTTTGAGTTATGGCATGTATAGAGGACTTGGTAATTGTGTTATGCATCATAATTAATTTGGCCAAATGTGTTGGCTTATATTGGTTAGTAATTCATTTTGTATAAGGCAATTGAAAATGGGCTAATATTGGTTATAAGTATATTCATATAATGATTTCTTTCATGAATGATGTGTTGATGTCTTGGTTGTGGATGTTTGGTTGTATGTATATGCTTGGATTGGTGTTATGTTATGTTGTGTAAGTGTGTGCATTAAAGGGTGGAAAAATGGCTTGGTAAATAGCTTTATTTTGTCCACATGGGTAGACACACGGGCATGTGTCTAGACCGTGTGCGACATACGTCTTGCTCCATGGGCATGTGTATAGGCCGTGTGTCCCCTGCACCCTAATTTTTTTTTTGCAAAATAGAATGCCCAATATTGAGCACATGGGTAGAGACACGGTAGTGTGTCTCAGCTGTGCGAGGGCCACGACCTAGGACACAGGCGCGTGTTCCGGGCGTGTGAAGTCTGCACATATTTAATGATCATATATTTTAAATCGACCACACGGCCTAGCACACGGGCGTGTGACTTGGTCGTGTGTCTTCAATTTTTTCTTGGGTGACAAATAAAGAGTTACACGGGGACAGGACATGGGTGTGTCACGGCCTGCCCACACAGGTGTGTCCCATATCCATATGGGCATGTGACCCCTATTTAGTGAAAAATATTCTAAATTTTTGTAAAATTCTCTAAAGTTCTCTGTTTAGTCCCGAACCACTTCCAAAGCAAGTTTTGGGCCTCATAGGCTCGTATTAGGGACTTCATGATTAATGCAAATGGTTTTAATTTGGACGCAAATGTATAACCCGAAATTGTATGTCTGTTCGTGTGATAAGTCTGGTAATGCCTCGTACCTTATTCCAGCGTGGAATACAGGTAAGGGGTGTTACATTCAGTGGTATCGGAGCTACATTTTAGTCGATTCTCAGACTAGCGTAGCATGTGTAAATGGATCCCGATCGAGCTGTAATAGTGTGATGACTCTTAACAATTTTAAACTGTGTTTTCATATAGTAAATGGATCCCAACCGAGCTGCAGCTGATGATGTAGAAAGTAATGCGCCTACTCTCGCTCAAGGGGCAGCGTCATCTAAAAATAGACCTTCCATGGTCAGTCAGGGAGGAGGAGCTAGGGAAGCCTTACTCCACATGAGGAACGAGTGGTATTCGGAGTTTGGTCGAACAAATTCGAATGCTCAACATCCTCCACCCCCTCCTTATCCCCAATCGATTCCCGTAGCTCCTTAAGGTGTGGAATTGGTAAGACTAAATAGGCCTGCGGTTGATAAGATTTGAAAACAATGGGCTGAAGAATTCAGGGCTAATGTAGATGATGACCCCGATAGAGCCGAGTTCTGGCTTGAGAATACTATCAGGGTATTTGATGAGTTATTATGTGTAAAAGTTTTAAAGATGGGCTAAATGAGGACATCAGACTATTAGTTGGAATCTTGGAACTAAAATAATTTGTTGTATTGGTTGAACGAGCTTGCAAAGCTAAAGAGCTAAGCAAAGAGAAAAGAAAGGCTGAAAGTGAGGCTAGAGATGCAAGAAAAAGGCTGATGAGTAAGTCATTTAAATCTCAGTCAAAGAAATCTAGAGAAATGTGTTTTTTTTAATGTTTCAGTTGGGTATTCACACAAAGACAGCGGGAAACAATATTCGGGTTCTAAAACTCAAGATACTTCTATGGTAAGTGTGGGTATATTAGGTCTAACAGACCTGAATGTCAGCATTGTTGAAGAAGACACCCCGGTGAGTGTAGGTTGAATGACCTAGCTTGTTTCAAGTGTGGTTCTCAAGAGTATTTTATCCGAGATTGCCTGAGATGGCTGAGAAAGAACAATTTTCGAGTGTAAGGTCGAGTAATACTTCCAATAGGGGTAGGCCAACGAGAAATACTGGGAATGGAACTAGCAGTAAAGGTGTGACAAAAGATACAGCCGTGAGATCTGTTGCCAGAGCACCTACTAGAGCTTATGCCATTCGTGCTCGTGAGGATACGTCATCTCTCAATGTGATTACTGGTACATTTTCTCTTTATGATACTAATGTTATTGCATTGATTGATCCTGCATCGACTCATTCTTATATTTGTGTGAATTTGGTATCTAGTAAGAATTTTCCTGTTGAGTTTATTGAGTTTGTGATTAAAGTGTCAAACCCTTTAGGCAAGTATATGCTAGTTGATAAAGTTAGCAAGAATTGTCCTTTGATGATTCGAGGTCACTATTTTCTGGCTGACTTAATGTTGTTTCCATTTGACGAATTCGATGTTATTTTGGGTATGGATTGGTTGACATTACATGATGCCATAGTAAATTGTAGACAAAAAACTATTAAATTGAAATGTGAAAATGGTGAGGTTATTCGGGTTGAAACCGATGAACCAAATGAATTACCTATTGTGATTTCGTCTACGTCTACTCAGAGGTATGTCAATAAAGGCTGTGAAGCTTATCTTGCTTATGTGTTGAATACAAAAATGTCTGAATTGAAAATTGAATCTGTGAATATCCAGATGTGTTTCCAGATGAGTTACCTGTATTACCTCCGATTAGAGAGGTTGAGTTTGCTATTGATTTAGTACCTGAGACTTCACCGATATCGATTACTCTGTATAGTATGGCTCTGAATGAATTGAAAGAATTGAAAGCTCAGTTGCAAGAGTTGATAGATAAGGGTTTTGCAAGACCTAGTTTTTCTCCCTAGGGTGCTCTAGTGTTATTTGTAAAAAAGAAAGACAGATCTATGAGACTTTGTATCGATTATTGACAACTCAACAAGGTGACTATAAAGAACAAGTGTCCCTTGCCGAGAATCGATGACTTGTTTGATCAGTTGAAAGGAGCAACGATATACTCGAAGATTGATTTGAGATCTGGCTACTATTAGTTGAGAGTTAAAGAGTCTGATATGCTGAAAACTGCTTTCAGGACAGGGTATGAGCATTATGAATTTCTTGTTATGCCTTTCGGACTAACTAATGCTCCTGCCATTTTTATGGACATGATGAATAGAATTTTCCGATTGTATTTAGATAAGTTTGTGGTTGTATTCATCGATGATATTCTAATTTATTCTCAGACGAGTTCGAGCACTTAAGAATTGTATTGCAGACTTTGAGAGATAATAAGTTGTTTGCTAAATTCAGTAAAAGTGAGTTTTGGCTCTGAGAAGTCAGATTTTTGGGACATATTGTTTCAAGTGATGGTATTAGGGTTGATCCAAGTAAGATTTCGACAATTTTTGAATGGAAACTATCAAGGAATGTATCTGAAGTTGGAAGCTTCTTGGGTTTAGTCGATTATTACTGATGTTTTGTCAAAAGATTTTTGATGATTGCTACTTTTATGACAAAGTTGCTACAAAAAGATGTCAAATTTGAATGGTCCAAAAAATGTCAGCAAAGTTTTGAGAAATTGAAAGCATTATTGATTGAGGCACCTGTTTTAGTACAGCTTAAATTGGGAAAGTAATTTGTAATTTATAGAGCTTCATTAAATGGTTTGGGTTGTGTATTGATGCAAGAGGGTAAAGTGATAGCTTATGCCTCGAGACAGTTGAAACCACACGAGAAGAATTATCTGACGCACGACTTGGAATTGCTACCATCATTTTTGCTTTGAAAAATTTTGCGTCACCATTTGTACGGTGAGAAATGTCATATCTTTAATGATCACAAGAGTTTAAAATACTTGATTAATCAGAAAGATCTGAACTTGCGACAATAGAGATGGCTCGAGTTACTGAAGGATTATGAACTAGCGATTAACTATCATCCGGGAAAGGCAAATGTAGTCGCAGATGCTTTGAGTAGAAAGTCCTTGTTTGCTTTGAGAGCTATGAGTACGAGATTGACTTTGTCTAATGAAGGTTCAATTTTGGCTAAGTTGAGTGCTGGACTGATATTTCTTCAGCAAATTTGTGAAGATCAGAAAAATGATAGTGAATTGCAAGCTAAAAGAGCTTAGTGTGAATCGAGCAGTGATTCAGACCTTTGAATCAGTTCAGATGATTGTTTGATGTTCCGAAATAGAGTATGTGTACCAAAAAATGATGAACTTATTCAGAAAATTTTGCACGAGGCACACAGTGGTTATTTATCAGTTCATCCAGGTAGTACGAAAATGTATAATGATTTGAAGAAATTGTATTAGTGGTCAGGTATGGAATGAGATATCTCTGAATTTGTATCGAAATGTTTGATCTGTCAACAAGTAAAAGCCGAACACCAAGTGCCTTCGGGTTTACTCCAGCCAATGATGGTACCTGAGTGGAAATGGGATAGAATTATGATGGACTTTGTAACGGGTTTGCCTTTGACTTCGAAAGAGAAAGATGACGTTTGGGTTGTTGTTGATAGATTGACAAAATCAGCTCATTTTATTCTGATACGTACCGACTACTCACTTGATAAGCTAGTTGAATTAAACATTGCTAAAATTGTTAGATTGCATCCGGGATTTACTTTGAGATTTTGGAAGAAATTACAAGAAGCTTTGGGTACGAAGTTAAATTTTAGTACCGCTTTTCATTCGCAAACTGACGGTCAATTTGGAAGAGTAATCTAGATTCTCGAAGATATGCTTTGTTGTTGTGTTTTAGAGTTCAAAGTTAGTTGGGAGAAATATCTACCATTGGTCAAATTTTCTTATAACAACAGTTTTCAGCCGAGTGTAAAGATGGCACCGTATGAAGCGTTGTATGGCTACAAGTGTTGAACTTTGTTGTATTGGACAGAACTTAGTGAGAAACAGATTCATGCGATTGACTTGGTTAGAGAAACCGAAGAAAAAGTGAAGATAATCCATGATTGCTCGAAAGTCGCTTTTGATCGAAAAAAGTTGTAGGCAAATTTGAAAAGAAAAGAGATTGAATTTTAGATCAGTGATAAATTATTTCTGAAAGTACCTCCGTGGAAGATGTAACACCCTAAACTTGGCCCAGATGTTACGGCCGAATTTGGTGTGTCACATTGAAGTGTTTTTCGAAAACCATGTTTTCATTGAAAACCCTTCTTGATGTAAAACTCATTGAAGCGTTATTGTAAAACTCATGTTTTAATTAAAAATCTTTGAGAAGAATATTTTCGTTATAGATTAAAGTGAATGGAAGCTGTGCACCAGGTAGGAAGCCAGAAAAGAGGAGGTGAGTCTATTGGACTGCTTAAGTACCAAGCTCTTCATGGATCCAATCCTAGACATGCACACATCCATTGCCACACTTAAAGCGTATTACTTGTCCACGAACAACAACTTAAGTTTACGTCCATTTAAAATATTTATTTCCTTTGAAAACATTTACGTTGCGGAAGCTTTGCTCGGTAATCATGATATTTTGAAAATAAGTAACTTTTATAAAACGCGCCCTAGAGCTAACCAATTTAATAACCTAAAATATTAAAAATAATAAAAAGAGCGGCCTTATTACAACTTAAACCAGAATAAAAATAATCAAAATAATAAATGCAAAACTTATTTTAAAGAAAACAGAAACTTAATCTTCGTGGCCACTTTGAATCCCACCCAGCTCCAAGTCCACCAACTAAGGCTCACCTACAAGGATGGAAGAGAAAGGGGGTGAGTTTGGAAAACTCAGTGTGTAAAGTATCCCAACCAGAGCCCAAATCAGTTCAAGCTTTACTGGGCCTAAGCCCTATTCAGAAATTAGTGTTAACTGGGCCTTAGCCCATATCAATATTAATCTGGGCCATAGCCCCTTACAGTATCAGAGTATATTGGGCCTAGCCAATATTAGTATCAATCTGGGCCGTAGCCCTATTACAAGTTGAGATATATTGGGCCTTGGCCATATTAACACAGTTGGGCCCATTTCAATACAGTTGGCCCATAACAAAACAGCCTCATATGATTAATGCATGATAACCCCATCCAACCCTGCACTTGCCTCCGTCCATCCCTACACTTCCTGTGGGGAATAAATCACCCACGCCATCCCTACACTTACAGTGCTAGCACCGGTTGCGGCACTAACTATAATCCGCAGCAAAGCTGCTTATATCAGAATATGAGGCACAGCCACCAGAACGGGTTCTTCCTCCATAACATAACCCAGATCCCATGCAACAGATATACATGTCATGGCATACAACAAACAGAATCAGAATATCATGCATTTCAGTCAAAATTAACCCTAGGGGTATAACGGTCATTTTGCACCTAGGGGTAAAATGGTAATTTTCATACTTAGGGGTATTTTAGTAAAATTTACTATTCTAGAGTTTACACACATATTATAACCATTAACGCATTAACAGAACCACTTACCGAGCATTTTTACCAAATTGGGCCCGTTGGCCCACTACCCCATTTTCGGTCCATTAAGCCCAAATATACCGAAGTGCACAAAACTGCGCACTCTGCACTCTTACCACTTATGATTACCAAAATTAACAAACAAACCACCTCACGAGCGCTCGCACGCTCGCAAGTTCATAAATGTCGACTTTTCGGCATTTCAGCTTTTCTGCTTTTGCCAATCTAGTCTATGAGTGGGTGTCGTTTACACACCTGTTTTTTGATGAAACATTGACGAGTTCCACACACGAGTTGCCTACAATCAGTTACTAACACGTTAAACTATGAATCCATAACAACTTAACATATCAAACCCTTACCATATTTGGCCCTTAACACCTTAGGCACTAAAATTCTTACCTTTGCTGGAAAAATGGACTAGATCTAATTCTGGTCGTTCCAAATATCCAAGCCCTCGATTAGTAGCCTTTAATCCATACTAGAGCAAAACAAATCAAATAACACCACTAAACCCTTTTAGTTTAGTCGACAGGCACCCTTTGCATATAGGGGTTTTCGGCTTTTCTTTAAACCACAAGATTCAATTGGAAAGAATGTTCGAATACTTACCAAGAGATCTACTCGTTGAAGAACGTTCCAAATACCTTCCTACCCCAGATCCGTTGTGAATCCAACTTAAACATGCATAGAAAATAGATATAAATATTAATTCCCGAATCATTACAATATGAGGCTTTTCGGCTTTTGGATCTATCCTAGAATATGGCTATTGCGATCTACAAGAAAAAAAAATAGGTGACGATAAGTTCACCATCGAAGAGACAATCAGTAAAGGAAGAGATGTAAGATTAGAGGTTCGGTCTTTTGAAAGATTAAAAGGAAAGGAGATATGGTTTCAACCAAAGGAGTAATTGGCAACCAATATTCGAGAAGAAAAAGTCGTTTTAAAAAGAATTTGGCTTCGAGGAAAGAAAATAGAAAATGAGAGAATTGTTCAGCTTTTAGGAAAAATAAAAGAATATGAGCAAAAGAAATAAGATAAGATTAGAATAAAATAAAGTACTTTTCCAATTTTAATTCCTTCCTTAGCTCTCTAATTCCTGGCCAAATTCAAAGTTTGAATTCCACTGCTAAGAAGAGTTTCAATCAAACTCTAACTCCCCCCCACGTGAGCAGCAAAATTGGTAGCCATTGCGCGTACAATGGCTCAAACTCCAGACCTCAGTCCGCCCTTGCACCTACGCCCGTCTGCTGGCCACTGCACCATGCTTTTTTCCTTACTAATACACGGTCACAATTAATTTTAAACCTTAGCTGCTGAAGCTCCAGTCCGCTTAAAAATAAAAGGGAAATTCTGCCTTCCACGACACTCGAACCTTCAACCTCCAGACCACTCAGCCACACTGCTTGCCGCTGCGACACAACCTCGCTTTTGTTATAATATGACCGTATTTACTTATAAGCCTTATTCGCTTCAGTCACGGGCTACTTAAAAGAAATAAAACAAGTTTCGCTGTCCCCTGCATTTGAACTCGTGACCCCTAGGTCTTCTTAGCGCGCTGCTGCCACTACGCCACGGCGCTCTTTGTGTTAAATTAAACTCGCAACTCCTCTTAACCCTTATTCTACCCGTGACCTGTATATTAAAAAAAAAAACTAAATTGCGCACACCGCACCTTGAACCCAGGCACCTCCCTAGTTTCCTCCTAGCGTCCTTAGCCACTGGGCCAGTTGCCTGCTTGTGCTAAAACTCAGCCCTAATTTATTAATGAAGCCTACTGCCCAGATTCCCTTAAGAGGCAACATTCAAGAATTTTGCTAAAGCTATAGGCCGAGCCCCGGACCTTTCCCCACATTATACCCCTTCGTTACATATTTAATTACTAATAATAATAATAATAATTTTATAAACATATCTAATAATAAAAATTTCAAATACCAATAATACAACAAATAATAATAATTTTCATAAAAATTTTCTAACATACATACAATAATATTTTTCTAATAATTTTATTTCATAATACTAATTAAAATTTCATAAAAATTTAAAATATTCGTAATAATAAATATAGTAAAAATTTTATAGTAGTAATTCATTTTTTTTTCTTAAACGGTAATATTTAGAACTTCTTAATTATTCAGGTTTCCTTCTATCCGAATCCCAGACTCAAAGCTCAACTTTCTAGGCCCCAAAAATTGGAGCGTTACAGAAGAAGATTCTGAGATTTGACCGTAAAGGCAAGTTAAGTCCATGTTTCATTGGGCTGTATGAGATTACTGAAAGAATAGGGCCAATGGCATATCAGTTGGCTTCACCGACAGAGTTAGAAAGGATTCATAATGTGTTTCTATATCGATGTTCTGACGATACCACTTTAATCCCCCACATGTGATTTCTCCGACAGAGATTGAGATTCGACCTAATATGACTTATGGTGAGGAATCGATCAAGATTTTGGCTTGGAAAGTTAAATAGTTAAGAAGTAAGAGCATAGCCCTAGTGAAAGTTTTGTGGCAAAGACATGGGGTCGAAGAAGCCACGTGGGAACCTGAGAAAGCTATGAGAAAACAGTACCCAAACCTCTTTTCTAACAAGATTTTCGAGGACGAAAATCCCTAAAAGGGGAGAGTTATAAAAATGTGAAACATTAGGGGCAAATATGTAATTTTTCATAATCTAAATTGAACAATGTAAGCATTAAATGAGTTAAATTTTTTATTATAGATCAAGAAAAACAAGGTTCGGGCCTAGCTCGGGGGAAAAACAAAGTGTTTAACGTTTAGGTCCAATTCTACTATTTTTGTACTGAGGTAAGTTCGTATGTAAATAATGCATTGTTATATTTATGTTTTAAATGCTTTAATATTGTATGAATTGTGATTGACTCTTTGGATGTATTCGAAAAAGTTTTGACAAGTGAGAAATCTCGATTGAACCTTAGGAATAAAATAGGATACGAATGTAACACCCCTCACCCGTACCTAACACCGGGACAGGGCTCGAGGCATTACCAGACTTAAACATTCATAAACATACAGAATCGAGTCACCAAATTTCGTCTAAAAATTAAAACTTCTAGAACATATGCATATCGTCCCCTATACACGCCATTGAGGCCTATAATCTACATTAGGGCGGTTCGGGACAAAACTGAAAACATTCGGTAAACTTTGGGCAACTTAAAAATTTCTAGCTTAGGAGTGTCACACGCCCGTGTGGCTTGGGGCACGCCCATGCCCTTAGTCTGTGGGCAACACCGACTTTTAAATATGGCCATGGCACACGCCCGTGTGGACTGCCCGTGTTCAATACTGACTTTGTGACATAGTTATGGGACACGCCCGTGTGGCCTACCCGTGTCCTATACTAACTTATAAATTAAACATCCATGTTCAAGGAACTAACAACTTATTACCATATCACACATTTATTCCATGGCCATGACCACCTTGAATGGTTCTAAGGCATTCACCATGTACATATGCCATATACTTCTTATACATAGTGAACAAGCATAATCACATACCCACATCCCAAGACATTTACATATATTATGGATGAATAGGCTTACAAGCCAAAATCATTATAAGCCACATCTCATGGCTACATACAAAAAATCATTATAAGACAATACATTTGGCTAATCACAACAACATCGATCATAGAAAAACTAAGTCCCTATACATGCCACTCACTTGAACACGTTTAACATATACATGTCAATACTCCAAGGGTAAAGGCTCGATAGTGTGATGCTGCCTCCGACGATCTCCAACCCCGAGCTGACCTGTCAAAACTAGAAAAAATGGAAAGGGGAGCAAGCTTTACGCTTAGTAAGTCCATATGAAAATAATAAGCATTATAATAACATGTTTCCTTAGGTAAAATAACTATAATTATGCTTTTATTCATATTCTGGTCAAGCTGTCTACTCGAGTCATAGTGGATAAATTATTTAAAACTGGATCTAAAGAACTTCATATTAATATCCATTAATTTTCCCAGAAACTAGACTCATATATATTCTTATCATAAAATTTTCAAAATTTTTGGTTTATCCAATAAGACAAATTTATTATTCAAAGTCTCCCATGTTTCGCTATTTGACAGCTTCGACCTTTCTTCACTAAAATTCATTTATCTCCTAGTACGAGACTTGGATAATGTTCCCGTATCTTTCCCCTAAAAGTATACTCATTAAGGATTTCATTCATATAAATTTTAACTCATATTTTTTTTTTAAATTTCTAGTGATTTTCCAAATTTGAGACAGGGGAGTCTGGAATCACTCCGACTCTGTCTCACAAGAATTCAAATATCTCATGATACAGAATTCTTTTGCTTACACCATTTCCTTTATGTGAAACTAGACTCATTAAGATTTAGTTCCATATTTTATTCAGTCTTTAATTCAATTTTCACAATTTTTGGTGGATTTTCAAAATTAGACCAATGCTGCTGTACGAAATCTATCTTAGTGCAACAAGATAATAACCATCACAAATTTGTCATAGAAATTAATCTCGTAAATATCATTCATTCATTTGCACCATCGTCATAAGTCCATTTCATTTCACAAGTCAAACACGTGCTCATGGGTTTCGAGTACTTACCTGTGCTATCATTTAGCACTGCATTCGTCCAAACATGACAACTCACATGCATCATAATATTATCATATAACATACATTATGTATCATGGCAAGAACCTTTTATTTCATTTCTCATATTAATCTCGTCGAATTTCTCAGAATCTCGATGGATATCCCATTAACCATCAATTCATACAAGTGATCATTTCATATGCACACTCCCGCGAACCTCACATCTTACGGCGGGATTACCAGTCCAGGCTAAATCTCCCGTAATATAAACTCATGGAGTGATGTTGGGATTACCAGTCTAGGCTAAATCCCTTGTAACGACAAGCACTCTCAATGAGCTCGGATCTAAATTATCAGTCCAGGCTAAATTCAGACCACAATCGAATTACTTATCCGGGCTAAATCCTTAATGGACACATATTCTTCGGGAGGCTCGACCACTTAAGGAACACCCGTCCGGGCTAGATCCTTTCTATATTTGAGATCAACGGATTACCCGTCTGGGCTAAATCCTTTTCTACAACACATACAGGATTCAAGTCATGTAGGCCATGGTTTAGCCATCTAATTTCCCTTTTTATTCAACAGAGATTTTTTTTTCTCTTTCCATCAAGTATCTCATTAGGCATAGCTGATCATGCAATGTATATCCAATTTAACATTTTTCCATGTTTATTTAGACATTAGTCCATAAGATAAACATGATATTGCATATAATTATAATTTGGCATTTGTTACAATATATAATCTTCATATCAACTAAATAAATATCCATCACACAATGTTAACACATCAATTTAGGTTCATGTATGAACAATAATAATATCATCGCATTATCATTGGCATATGAACTTACCTCGGTTTCGAGTACGACTATTTATTTTGAGTTTGTGCTTAACCTTGTTCAACCTCGTTCTAAACCCGAATATTGTTTTCCTTGATCTATAATATCACATTTAGCTTTCTAATTAGTCATATTATTCATAGGGGTCCAAAAATCATATTTTTACAAATTTGCATTTTGACCCCTAAACTTTTGCATATTTTCACTTTTTCCCCAATGCTCAGAAATTAAACTTCATCCTATTTTCTTATGTCTTATGACATTCTGGTCATTTTTCATTACTATGATAGCCCCCCAATTTCCACTAAATCACCCATTTATGGCCAATTTTACAACTTTTACAAAACCGTCCTTTCAGACGTTTTCATCGAAAATCGCTTAGTAAAAGTCATTTATTAAACACCCAACACTCATTTTATACCATTATACATCAAAATACAAGCATGTCATTCATGGGTAAATTTTTAAACGCAAACCCTAGCTCAAAATAATGGTAGAAACAGCTAGAGCATGTTACCGGGATTTCAAAAATGTAAAGAACATTAAAAACGGGGCTCGAAATCACTTACTATTGAGCTGGGAAGCTTAGACAACCCTAACCATGGCTGCCCTAGGTAAATTCAGCTGAAGCAACAAGAAAGGGACACATTTGGGTTTTAAAATTTTTCTTTTAATGCATTTTACCCTTAAATGACCAAAATGCCCTTTTTGCCTTTCTTTGAAATTTTATCCATCCAAGGCCATTTTTGTCCAACAAGTTATACAATGGTCTAATTCCCATTTAAGAACCTCCCATTTAAAATTTCATAACAATTTGATACCTTTAACATGTAGAACTCAAGTTTTGCACTTTTTACAATTTAGTCATTTTGACCAAATTGAGTTCCCAAATGTCGAAATTTTCGAACAAAATTTTCAAGAAATCATTCCGTCAAATCGTAGACCATAAAAATATAATAAAAATAAATTTTCTTACGTCGGATTTGTGGTCCCGAAACCACTATTCCGACTAGGCCCTAATTTGGGATGTTACATTTCTCCCTCCTTTAAGGATTTTCGTCCTCGGAAATCTTACCAGAAGAGTGGTTTAGTTCCTCATAATCTTTACTATCTCATAATTAGTGCTAAAGAACCTTTTACTTTAGCCTTCATTAAAATCCAGGGTCTTATTTAGCTTTCCCAATAACTCATGATATATGAAAGTCCTTATCCCAATCCAATTAACCAGGACTAACTTCCCAAGAAATCTGATACTCTCATCAATACATGATTCCAGTAACCCGTTGGACAGATTTAACATTTACCAAGACGATTTGTGGATTTTATCATATGTTAACCAAAAATCCATACATCCTTTTTCTCTTTCAAATATAAGATAATCCTAACAAGAAATCCATAATCATCTCGTTTTCATTTCCATTCTAATATCACTACTAACGAAGATCGTTCTGATATCACCCGATGTTCAGTAGTAGTCCTGATAACCTTTCATGTATTCAATTACAAAGATTAGAAATGTCAATTTCTAAACTCGATCATCAATATATTACTCTTGTGATTTTTCTTGTAAACTCTCTGCATAAGCCCGAAATTTTTATTTCAAGTACTTGTAACCACATTCTTCCCTTATCAGAAATCAGGCAATAATCGACTTAAGTCAGTTGCACAATCTCACACACAATTCCCTTTAGGATAGTAGATACATTAGCCATCCCATTACTTTACTGACTTAGGGCACATCACAATTTATTCAATAACACATTATTGAAATTCAAGAATTTTTTTTTATTCAGCACATACCCCATCGGTTCAAAGACTTTGGTCAATAGCATTCTCGCTCATTCAAAGCTTTAATAATCATGTAATAGACTATTCAACTTTCACAAGACGGAAACATTATCATTCAGAATAGCTTTAAATCATATTAGGGTCTCTTAAGATATATATATATGCACTTTCATTTAGACTATCTATCCTTTACCCAAAGAGAGGTAAAATCTTGTTTCCAGGCACGAATACTTTATTTAATCTTTGAAATAATAATCAATACCACTTGAATCACTGAGTCGGTATTAATCATCAATAAATGATATTTTAAAAATTCTTCTTTTTCAGTTGATAGGACAGTCTGACATGAAACCATTCAAACTCACTTATCATACTAACCAAAGTCCATTTCAATTGTATTAGCTCAAGATAACAAAAATGTCTCAATTGAATGCATTAACTTGGATTAACTTACTCGAGGAAAGGAACCCACCATACAAACTGAAACTGCAATTTTCATCATGTATGCCTTTATTGATATCAGTTCTTTACACGAAGATTTAGAGAAATCTAGATATAGAGGTCATCACGTTACTATAATCAAACCAGGAACACGTTTATAATCGACATAGCCATCATAGGTTGAAGAACATACCTTGGATACAAGTGATCATTGGTAATTTTACGAGATGAAGATAACAAGAAAACCAGAATAAAGAAATACATGACAGAGGAATCCAAGATAAAGATATCCAAGGTACAGAAATCCAAGATACCATATCATAATGAAAGACCCAGAAATATGTTCATAAGAAAGATATGAAGGATCTTGATACTTCTTCAGAGAAAAGAAGTCTAGAAGAATACATCAATCCAACCCACTGGGATTAAATGCAATAAGGATAATTTATCTTCCCATATATGTATATTGAATAGAGCATCAATTTGGAGAAACATATTTATATCATCATGCGTATTATTTCATAAAGTCCCATTAGATGGAATGTAATGATATGCCAAAGAGACATAGAGCAATACAGATTATGTACCAGTCATGCCATCAATATTTTTGTCTATATATCATGATTAGGAAGCACTCCCATAAATCAAGGATTTTATCAGTAGGACAGCAACCATAAAAATATTTCTGAGAATAGTTAAACATACAGAATACATTGGAAAAGACTGCAATAATCTGGTATCTTACCTTTCAACATTATTCCTTCAGTTATTTCTGCCATCGTAAATCTCACATTATGCTTCTCATTAAAGAAGTTCAGTTCTAAAGAAATTTCCATTAATACATTTCCCAACATCTTACCTTACTAGTCCAGTCGTTATTTATCAACCAAATTTAATCTTTGATCGTGTTCATAACCATTTAATAGTTGAACCCTTTGGTATCATATTTGTGGACTTATTCAATACGGTTCTTGTGAAATTCTTTCACAAAACACCACTCTGGTAAGGGGGTGGGGTTGTAAGATCCCTAACTCGTTTCTCATACTCATATACATATATCATTAGTTCATTATCAAAATAACATTTTCATAAACATATCATTCACTTCAGGCAAACTTTTATTCACGCTTATATGACAAGAACTTTTCAGTTATCTTATTTAAACAAGTATATTTAGTATGCATTCTATGGATTTTGGACAGCCTACTAATCTCATTCATTCAATCCAACAAATCAAGCATATAACCTTTTATAAAGGCCAAACAAACATGGACAAATACATCACAGTTTAAACTTTCATCCCATATGTTATCGCATACATATCATGAACTTTTATTCATATTATTCAAATTTTAAGCTCATCATAACTGTACTTTACCCGAAGGCTTTAGCTTTTCATCACACATGGTCGGTACAGCTCGGTTGGAGGGCACCATTGATTAAACAAAATGGCTCTCATGCACGTCGGGAGACATGACACTATCACAGATCGGTGGCATGTATAGCTGAACACTCATACATATGCTAGGTTAGTCTGAGACCCGACTAAACCATAGCTCTGATACCATTAAATATAACACTCTTCATCCGTATCCAACACCTGGACAGGGCTCGAGGCATTACCAGACTTAAACATTCATAAACATACAAAACTGAGTTACCAAATTTCGTCTAAAAATTAAAACTTCAAGAACATATGCATATTGTCTCTTATACAGGCCATTGAGGCCTATAATCTACATTAGGGTAGTTCGGGACAAAATCAAAAATATTCGGTAAACTTTGGGCAACTTAAAAATTTCTAGCTTAGGAGTGTCACACGCTCGATGGCCCGTGTGGACTCACACGCCCGTGTGGCTTGGGGCACGCCCATGCCCTTAATCTGTGGGCAACACTGACTTTTAAATACGGCCACAGCACACGCCCGTGTGGACTGCCCATGTTCAATACTGACTTTGGGACATTGCTATGGGACACGCCCGTGTGGCCTACCCATGTCCTATACTAACTTATAAATTAAACATCCATGTTCAGGGCACTAACAACTTATTACCATATCACACATTTATTCCATGGCCATGACCACCTCGAATGGTCCTAAGGCATTCACCATGTACATATGCCATATACTTCTTATACATAGTGAACAAGCATAATCACATACCCATATCACAAGACATTTACACATATCATGGATGAATAGGCTTACAAGTCAAAATCATTATAAGCCACATCTCATGGCTACATACAACAAATCATTATAAGCCAATACATTTGGCTAATCACAACAACATCGACCATAGAAAAACTAAGTCCCTATACATGCCACTCGCTTGAACACGTTAAACATATACAAGTCAGTACTCTAAGGGTAAAGGGTCGATAGTGTGATGCTGCCTCCGACGATCTCTAACCCCGAGCTGACCTATCAAAACTAGAAAAATGGAAAGTGGGAGTAAGCTTTACGCTTAGTAAGTCCATATGAAAATAATAAGCATTATAATTGTGACAGCCCTAATGTGACCCTAGTCGAAAAGTGGTTTCGGGACCACAAAACCGAGTCATAAAAATAATTAACCGTCATATTTGATGCTTAATATATATATATGCATGTGTGAAAATTTCATGTTTGAATTTTGTTAATTGTAAGTGAATTTTATTAAATAGGACTTGTGTGAGAAAATTTAGAAATGTGCTAGGCAAATGTTAAAGTGGCCTATTGATGCATGTTAGAAAATGCTTGTCCTTGCATGTCAAATTACCCAAAACTTTAGGTAGTGGCCGGCAATGCTATGGGTTAAAGCATATTATAAACATTTTGTGTTAATGTTTTATGTTAGAAATAATAAAATAAAAGGTTAGTAATAAAGTAATGAAAAGGGAGGGGTGATGAAAACAAAGTTGTCTCATCCATGCTCCCCCATTGCCGTGACTTGAGGAAGGAAGAAGAAGAGGATTCTCTTGCTTCATGTTTGATTGGTTGATGTTTAGGAAGAGGTATGTTTGATGTTATTCCATGAAATTCATGCATATTTCTAGATGTTGGTTTAAATTCTTTTGCTATTTGATGGAGATGATACTCGGCCATGGGTGTTGTCTTCTTGGTTGGTGTTTGATGTTGTGGTGATGAGGCATGAAGATGATTGAGTTTGAGTGCTTAATTAAAAAGGATGGGTCTTAACAACTTCATGAAGTATTCGGCCATGGTGCTAAAATGTTGTATTGTGTTTAAACTTAGAATTTTTAGTTATATGGATGTGTTAAGTTGCTTGAAATGTTAGATTAATTTGAACTCATCACCAAGTTCTTTAGGCAACCCATGTTAAAAATTTCGGTATTGAGATGCCTAGAACTTTTGGCCATAGTAGCTATGGAGAAATAAGGTTTTTGTTTCTTGTTAAATTGGATGTATCTTGTTGTATGAGTGCTTGAACAAACTATGATTAAATAGATGCATAGATTCAAGGTGGGAAGAATTGGCTATTATGCTTGATACTAATGCCGAATATGAGAATGTTGTACTTGAAAAATGTAGGTGAACATGACATGTGTATTCTGCTTAGGGCATAAAGGATATGAAAATTTGGGGATAATTGGCTGCACAAATATTATAAATACATAATGTATGTTAAATTTATTAAGCTACAAAACATTATACATGATCGGCCAAGGTAAATTATTTGAGTAAAGTATATCTTGATGGTACATTTCGGCTAGTATAAAATGTATATGGATGTCGTATGACTATGTTTAATTTGGGAAGTAAATTGGTTGATTTAGCTCAAGAGCCTAGAGGATCAAAGTTGGATAAGGGAAAGGAAAAAGTGATCGAATAGCTGTCGAAATCGTTCGACAACATCCGAGGTAAGTTTTCGAGTAATGAAACTTAGTTTATGATTTGATTAAGTCATGACATATAAGCATAACAAATAAACGGTGATATAATGATTCTACTTGAATTGTATATTGAGGTGATTAGTTTATACCTATGACGGGTAGCCGAATGTGTATAGAGATCATGTTATAAAGCAAATCAAAATCATGCTCTTTGTATGTGGCTATTGAGCCGAAAATGGTAATGGTTGATAAGCGTCTTGTGTTTGAATTCTAGTTATGATAATGAAATATGGATGTGTCATGATTTATTGGTCTATGTGCTTGATTATTCGGATGATATCTGGGCTAAGTCCCGAAGGCATTTGTGCAAGTTACTATATTCGGGCTAAGTCCCGAAGGCATTTGTGCGAGTAGTTGCTATACCCGGGCTAAGTCCCGAAGGCATTTGTGCTAGTGACTATATCCGGGCTAAGTCCCGAAGGCATTCATGCTAGTGACTATATCCGGGCTAAGACCCGAAGGCATTTGTGCGAGTTGCTATATCCGGCTGAATCCCGAAGATACTTGGGTTTGGAAGCGAGCGATCTTGCTGTAATAATTTCAATTAATACGCTCATAAAATACAAACGATAAGGTATGTTTCGTATATGCATCGGAAAGGTTGATTCCTTTCAAATAGTACTCGCTCGATTGATTAACGAGCTTCCGGCCTCTAGTTAGGTTTGATACCCTGTGTATGAATATATTGGTTGAAGCATGAAGAAATTATGATTTTGAGAATGTGCATATATGAAATTATTCATTTAGTCATATGAACGCTATACTTTAGTCGTAAATAATTTCGTTACTCAAAACTTACTAAGCATTAAATGCTTATTCCGTTTCTTTAATTCTCTGTTTTATAGATTTTTGTTCGTCAGCTATCGGACTCGGGATTGTCGAAGTCGAAGTCGTCCACACTATCCAAGCCCTTTTGGTACTCTTTTAGTAAAACGTTGATAATGGCATGTATAGGACTAACCTTTGTTGTTATTCAAGTACCTTTGGTAATGTGTGTATATTCGGATAGCCATGCGAAAATGGCTTAAATATTTTGAGCATAGTATTAAAATCATTTTGTATATATATGGTTATTGAGAGGTGTGGAAATGCTTGGCAATGATTAGCCATTGGAATGGTTAATCACGATCATATTTGGTGCTATGTATGTCAAATGGCTAGTTGAATCATGGAAACTATGAAATAGGTGAAATTTACCTTAAAATAGATGCTGACAGCAGCAGTGATGTGAGTTTGAAAATTCACTAAAAATAGTAGGAATGTAATTAAATAATGAATAAATTATGTAATCTAACCTTGATGAGTCTATTTTCATATGGAAGTAGTGAAACGACCATATGGGCCATATTTTATGAGATGTTTAAGTTTTCGTGAAATAGGGCCAGAACGGTTACTGGATCCCCTGTTCTGACTTTGGAAATTTACTATAAATTAACCAGAAATAATTAGAAGTCGATCTTTATATGTACAGATTATTTTTGAGTCTAGTTTCATTAGAAACAAACGGTATATGTATTGAAGCCCTGTACAGGGAGATATCTAAGTCGAAATGCATGAAGGTCAGAGTAGTCGAACCCTGAAACAGAGGAGAATTTAACTAATAAAATGTACTAATTGGCCTGACCAAAAATTCTATAAAAAAATAAGTAGATGGATATATGAGTCTAGTTTCAGGGAAAATTTACGGAATCAGTTTTCGAGTTTTGAAACTCGAGATATGATTTTTAAGGTGACAGTGACGCAGTTAGCCAGCTTGTCTGGAAATTCTAAAATGAACTGTGTAAATAAATGAATTAAGTTCGTTAACACCTCGTGTTCGACTCTGGCAACGGTCTCGGGTGCGGGGCGTTACAATTTTATTGGTATCAGAGCTACAGTTTAGTCAATTCTAGGACTACCGTAATACGTTCGGGTCTAGCTGTACATGCCATTATGTGATTATTTGATAGTGTGGAGATTTCTGACAGTTAAAAATGTGTTTATTTATAGTAATGGGTCACGATCCCAACCGAGCGGTAGCTGATGATCTTGAGAGTGTAGCGCCTGCTCCCGCGCAAGGGACAGCACCGGTGGACTCTCAACCTATTGCTAGTAATCAGAATGACGAAGCTAGACAGGCTTTTTATAGCGTAATGAATGATTGGTTCAACCAATACATTCAAACTAATACGGCTATTCCACAACCCCCATTCCCGACTAATACAACCCCTGCACCTGCGATACCTCCGGTAACTGACCAGATAAGGTTAAATAAGCCCCCAGTTGATAGAATCCGAAAACACGGGGCTACTGAATTTAAAGCTACAGACAGCGACGATGCCGAGCAAGCTGAATTTTGGTTGGACAACACTATTCGGGTACTTGATGAACTATCTTGCACACCCGATGAATGCCTAAAGTGTACTATCTCTTTGCTACGTGATTCTGCCTACTATTGGTGGAATACGTTGATTTCTGTCGTGCCCAGAGAGCAAGTAACTTGGGAGTTTTTCCAAACCGAGTTTCGAAAAAAGTGTATCAGCCAGAGATTCATTGATCAAAAACGGAAAGAATTTCTTGAACTTAAACAAGGTTCCATGTCGGTTACTGATTATGAACGAAAGTTTGTAAGGCTTAGCCGGTAGGCTCGAGAATGCATTTCTTCAGAAGCTGTGATGTGTAAACGTTTCGAAGATGGACTGAATGATGATATAAAGCTGTATGTTGGCATTTTAGAAATCAGAGAGTTTGTGGTACTTGTCGAGCGAGCTTGCAAAGCCGAAGAGCTCAGTAAGGAGAAAAGAAAAGCTGATATGAGAGCAAAGGAGTTTCGTAAGAGATCTTCGGGGAAGCCCTTTCAACAGTCATCGTTGAAATTTAGAGATGATTTAGGCTGATCTAAAGACACTTCGGGCTTTTCTAGACGAGATCGCGATCGACCCCCTGTGAGTACACGAGTCACTTCGGTTGCCAGTGTTGGAAATGATCGTCGAGACAGAACAGAGTGCCAGTATTGTGGTAAATGGCATTCGGGAAGTTGTAGATTCCATGACCGCTCCTGTTATAAGTGCGGATCAGCTAACCACTTTATCAAGGATTGCCCGAGACTGTCCGAACAAAATGTAAACCAGAGTGGGAAACCTGGTGCTACTACTGCTCGAGGTAGACCATCTAAAAATGCGGGGAATGCTAGCGGCGGTCCGAGAGGATCTAGAGATGTTACCACCAGATCTGAGGCTCATGCTCCTGCTAGAGCCTATGCTATACGTGCACGCGAGGATGCTTCTTCGCCTGATGTTATTACTGGTACTTTCACTCTCTTTGATACTAATGTGATTGCTTTGATTGACCCTGGATCTACTCATTCTTATGTATGTGAGACTTTAGCATCCAGTAAGACTTTACCTGTTGAGTCTACTGAGTTCGTTATTAGAGTGTCGAATCCCTTGGGTCGTTATGTACTTGTTGACAAAGTGTGTAAGAAATGTCCCTTAGTAATCAGAGGTTCCTGCTTTTCGGCCGATTTGATGCTTTTACCGTTTGATGAATTTGATGTTATTCTCGGTTTGGATTGGTTGACCGTACATGATGCAGTTGTGAATTGCAAAAGTAAGACTATTGATTTGAGGAGTGCAAATAATGAGATAATCCGAGTTGAGTCTACTGTTTTGAATGGATTGCCAACAATAATATCCTCGATGTTAGCTCAAAAATATGTGAGAAAGGGGTGTGAAGCGTACCTTGCATACATGCTTGATAATAAAGAGTCAGAAAAGAAACTTGAATCGGTACCAGTGGTTTGTGAATACCCGGATGTTTTTCCCGAAGAATTACCGGGTTTACCACCTGTTCGGGAGGTAGAGTTTGGTATTGAGCTCGTACCTAGGACTACACCGATTTCGATAGCTCCGTATCATATGGCACCATCGGAATTAAAGGAATTGAAAGCTCAATTGCAAGAGTTGACGGATAGAGGTTTCGCTCGACCGAGTTTCTCGCCTTGGGGTGCACCAGTATTGTTTGTGAAAAAGAAAGACAGAACCATGAGGTTGTGCATCGACTATCGTCAGCTGAATAAAGTGACAATAAAGAATAAATATCCGTTACCGCGTATTGATAATTTGTTTGATCAACTAAAGGGAGCCTCAGTGTTTTCAAAGATAAATTTGAGATCGGGTTATTATCAGTTGCGAATTCGAGATTCAGATATACCTAAAACTGCTTTCAGAACGAGATACGGTCACTACGAGTTTTTAGTGATGCCGTTTGGGCTCACTAATGCCCCGGAGGTATTTATGGATTTGATGAATCAAATCTTCAGACCGTATTTGGATCGGTTTGTAGTTGTGTTTATCGATGATATTTTGGTCTATTCGGAAAATGAAACCGAACATGCTGAGCACCTGAGATTAGTGTTGCAGATTTTACGGGATAAGCAGTTATATGCTAAGTTCAGTAAGTGTGAGTTCTGGTTAAGAGAGGTGAGCTTCTTGGGTCATATGGTATCTGCATCGGGTATTCGAGTTGATCTGAGCAAAATTTCATCCATACTTAACTGGAAGCCTCCGAGAAACATTACTGAGGTTCGAAGCTTTTTGGGACTTGCCGGTTACTACAGACGGTTTGTAAAGGGTTTCTCGATGATAGCCACACCAATGACGAAACTACTTCAGAAAGATGTTAAGTTTGAATGGACAGAAAAATGTCAGAAAAGTTTCGATCAACTAAAAGCTTATTTGACTGAAGCTCCAGTACTAGTGCAGCCCGAATCAGGCAAGGAGTTTTTCATCTACAATGATGCATCCTTAATTGGGCTGGGTTGTGTATTGATGCAAGAAGGTCGAGTTGTAGCTTATGCGTCGAGACAATTGAAGTCACATGAGAAAAATTATCCAACCCATGATCTCGAATTAGCTGCCATCGTATTCGCTTTGAAAATATGGCGACATTACTTATTTGGTGAGAAGTGCCATGTATATTCGGATCACAAAAGTCTCAAATATTTGATGACTTAAAGAGACTTGAATCTGCGACAAAGGCATTGGCTTGAGTTGTTGAAAGATTATGAGCTTGTCATTGATTATCACCCGGGAAAGGCTAATGTGGTTGCGGATGCCTTAAGTTGTAAATCACTGGTTGCTTTACGAGCGATGAATGTACACTTGTCTGTTCTATCCGACAATGTGTTAGTAGCAGACTTAAAGGCCAAACCATTGTTGATTCATCAAATTCGTGAAGCTCAGAAAGTCGATGATGAATTGGTTGCAAAATGGGCTGAATGTGTTTCGGATAGGGAATCAGAGTTCCAAATTGATGATGACGATTGTTTGAGGTTCAGAAGTCGTTTGTGTGTTCCAAGAAATTCAGAACTTATTTCGATGATTCTGAACGAAGTTCATTGTAGCCGAATGTCAATTCACCCGGGGAGTACGAAAATGTACAACGATCTGAGACGTCAGTTTTGGTGGCATGGTATGAAACGAGACATTTCCGATTTTGTTTCGAGGTGTTTAATATGTTAACAAGTGAAAGCGGAACATCAAGTACCTACAGGTTTACTTCAGCCGATCATGATACCTGAATGGAAATGAGATCGAGTCACGATGGATTTTGTATCTGGGTTGCCATTGTCGGCAAGTAAGAAAGATGTGATTTGGGTTGTTGTTGATAGACTGACTAAGTCGGCTCACTTTATCCCCGTACGTACGGATTTTTCATTGGATAAACTAGCTGAATTGTATGTTTCTCAGATTGTAAAATTACATGGGGTACCTATTTCTATTGTGTCAGATAGATATCCGAGATTCACATCGCGATTTTGGAAGAAATTGCAAGAAGCCTTGGGTACCAAGTTGCATTTTAGCACCGCTTTTCATCCACAGACTGATGGTCAATCCGAGCGGATAATTCAGATACTCGAGGATATGTTGAGATGTTGCATCCTTGAGTTTAGTGGTTCATGGGAGCAGTATTTACCTTTGATTGAATTTGCTTACAACAATAGTTTTCAATCAAGTACTAAGATGGCGCCTTACGAGGTTTTGTACGGTCGTAAATGTCGTACACCATTGTTTTGGACCGAACTCGGTGAAAGTAAAATTTTCGGAGTTGATTTGATTAAAGATGCTGAGCAGAAAGTAAAAATAATTCGCGAAAGTCTGAAGGCAGCATCAGATCGTCAGAAGTCGTACGCAGATTTAAAACGAAGAGATATTGAGTATCAGGTGGGAGACAAAGTATTCCTTAAAGTTTCACCTTGGAAAAAGATACTCAGATTTGGCCGTAAGGGCAAACTGAGTCCGAGGTTCATAGGGCCATATAAAATATCCGAACGAGTTGGCCCTGTGGAATATAGATTGATTTTACCCCCTGACCTCGAGAAGATTCACAACGTTTTTCATGTCTCAATGCTACGACGTTACAGATCTGATCCTTCGCACATAATAAATCCCTCCGAGGTTGAAATTCAAGCCGATATGAGTTATGAAGAAGAACCGATTCGCATCCTAGCTCGTAAAGTGAAAGAGTTGCGAAACAAGAGGGTTCCGTTAGTAAAGGTGTTATGGCTCAAACACGGGATCGAAGAAGCTACTTGGGAAACCGAGAACTCTATGAAAGAACGTTACCCAAACCTATTTACTGGTAAGATTCTCGGGGATGAAAATTTCTTAAAGTGGGGGAGAGTTGTGACAGCCCTAATGTGACCCTAGACGGAAAGTGGTTTCGGGACCACAAAACCGAGTCATAAAAATAATTAACCATCATATTTGATGCTTATTATATATATATATGCATGTGTGAAAATTTCATGTTTGAATTTTGTTAATTGTAAGTGAATTTTATTAAATAGGACTTGTGTGAGAAAATTTAGAAATGTGCTAGGCAAATGTTAAAGTGGCCTATTGATGCATGTTAGAAAATGCTTGTCCTTGCATGTCAAATTACCCAAAACTTTAGGTAGTGGCCGGCCATGCTATGGGTTAAAGCATATTATAAACATTTTGTGTTAATGTTTTATGTTAGAAATAATAAAATAAAAAGTTAGTAATAAAGTAATGAAAAGGGAGGGGTGATGAAAACAAAGTTGTCTCATCCATGCTCCCCCATTGCCGTGACTTGAGGAAGGAAGAAGAAGAGGATTCTCTTGCTTCATGTTCGGTTGGTTGATGTTTAGGAAGAGGTATGTTTGATGTTATTCCATGAAATTCATGCATATTTCTAGATGTTGGTTTAAATTCTTTTGCTATTTGATGGAGATGATACTCGGCCATGGGTGTTGTCTTCTTGGTTGGTGTTTGATGTTGTGGTGATGAGGCATGAAGATGATTGAGTTTGAGTGCTTAATTAAAAAGGATGGGTCTTAACAACTTCATGAAGTATTCGGCCATGGTGCTAAAATGTTGTATTGTGTTTAAACTTAGAATTTTTAGTTATATGGATGTGTTAAGTTGCTTGAAATGTTAGATTAATTTGAACTCATCACCAAGTTCTTTAGGCAACCCATGTTAAAAATTTCGGTATTGAGATGCCTAGAACTTTCGGCCATAGTAGCTATGGAGAAATAAGGTTTTTGTTTCTTGTTAAATTGGATGTATCTTGTTGTATGAGTGCTTGAACAAACTATGATTAAATAGATGCATAGATTCAAGGTGGGAAGAATTGGCTATTATGCTTGATACTAATGCCGAATATGAGAATGTTGTACTTGAAAAATGAAGGTGAACATGAGAAGTGTATTCGGCTTAGGGCATAAAGGATATGAAAATTTGGTATTTTTTTTGATTGTGTGTGTATGACCATGGATAATTGGCTGCACAAATATTATAAATACATAATGTATGTTAAATTTATTAAGCTACAAAACATTATACATGATCGGCCAAGGTAAATTATTTGAGTAAAGTATATCTTGATGGTACATTTCGGCTAGTATAAAATGTATATGGATGTCGTATGACTATGTTTAATTTGGGAAGTAAATTGTTTGATTTAGCTCAAGAGCCTAGAGGATCAAAGTTGGATAAGGGAAAGGAAAAAGTGATCGAATAGCCGTCAAAATCGTTCGACAACATCCGAGGTAAGTTTTCGAGTAATGAAACATAGTTTATGATTTGATTAAGTCATGACATATAAGCATAACAAATAAACGGTGATATAATGATTCTACTTGAATTGTATATTGAGGTGATTAGTTTATACCTATGACGGGTAGCCGAATGTGTATAGAGATCATGTTATAAAGCAAATCAAAATCATGCTCTTTGTATGTGGCTATTGAGCCGAAAATGGTAATGGTTGATAAGCGTCTTGTGTTTGAATTCTAGTTATGATAATGAAATATGGATTTGTCATGATTTATTGGTATATGTGCTTGATTATTCGGATGATATCCGGGCTAAGTCCCGAAGGCATTTGTGCAAGTTACTATATCTGAGCTAAGTCCCGAAGGCATTTGTGCGAGTAGTTGCTATACCCGGGCTAAGTCCCGAAGGCATTTGTGCTAGTGACTATATCCGGGCTAAGTCCCGAAGGCATTCATGCTAGTGACTATATCCGGGCTAAGACCCGAAGGCATTTGTGCGAGTTGCTATATCTGGCTAAATCCCGAAGATACTTGGGTTTGGAAGCGAGCGATCTTGTTGTAATAATTTCAATTAATACGCTCATAAAATACAAACGATAAGGTATGTTTCATATATGCATCGGAAAGGTTGATTCCTTTCAAATAGTACTTGCTCAATTGATTAACGAGCTTCCGGCCTCTAGTTAGGTTTGATACCCTGTGTATGAATATATTGGTTGAAGCGTGAAGAAATTATGATTTTGAGAATGTGCATATATGAATTATTCATTTAGTCATATGAACGCTATACTTTAGTCGTAAATAATTTCGTTACTCAAAACTTACTAAGCATTAAATGCTTATTCCGTTTCTTTAATTCTCTGTTTTATAGATTTTTGTTCGTCAGCTATCGGACTCGGGATTGTCGAAGTCGAAGTCGTCCACACTATCCAAGCCCTTTTGGTACTCTTTTAGTAAAACGTTGATAATGGCATGTATAGGACTAACCTTTGTTGTTATTCAAGTACCTTTGGTAATGTGTGTATATTCGGATAGCCATGCGAAAATGGCTTAAATATTTTGAGCATAGTATTAAAATCATTTTGTATATATATGGTTATTGAGAGGTGTGGAAATGTTTGGCAATGATTAGCTATTGGAATGGTTAATCACGATCATATTTGGTGCTATGTATGTCAAATGGCTAGTTGAATCATGGAAACTATGAAATAGGTGAAATTTACCTTAAAATAGATGCTGACAGCAGCAGTGATGTGAGTTTGAAAATTCACTAAAAATAGTAGGAATGTAATTAAATAATGAATAAATTATGTAATCGAATCTTGATGAGTATATTTTCATATGGAAGAAGCAAAACGACCATATGGGCCATATTTTATGAGATGTTTAAGTTTTCGTGAAACAGGGCCAGAACGGTTACTGGATCCCCTGTTCTGACTTTGGAAATTTACCATAAATTAACCAGAAATAATTAGAGGTCATGCTTTATATGTACAGATTCCTATTTTAGTTTAGTTTCATTAGAAACAAACGGTATATGTATTGAAGCCCTATACAGGGAGATATCTAAGTCGAAATGCATGAAGGTCAGAGTAGTCAAACCCTGAAACAGGGGAGAATTTAACTAATAAACTGTACTAATTGGCCCAACCAAAAATTCTAGAAAAAATCTGTAGATGGATATATGAGTCTAGTTTCAGGGAAAATTTACGGAATCAGTTTTCGAGTTTTGGAACTCGAGATATGATTTTTAAGGTGACAGTGATGCAGTTAGCCAGCTTGTCTGGAAATTTTAAAATGAACTGTGTAAATAAATGAATTAAGTTCGTTAACACCTCGTGTTCGACTCCGGCAACGGTCTCGGGTGCGGGGCGTTACAATAATAACATGTTTCCTTAGGTAAAATAACTATAATTATGCTTTTATTCATATTCTGGTCAAGCTGTCTACTCGAGTCATAGTCGATAAATTATTTATAACTCGAGCTAAGGAACTCCAAATTAATATCTGTTAATTTTCACAAAAACTAGACTCATATCTATTCTTATCATAAAATTTTCAGAATTTTTGGTTTAGCCAATAAGTACAGTTTATTATTCAAAGTCTCCCCTATTTCACTGCTTGACAGCTTCGACCTTTCTTCACTAAAATTTATTTATCTCCTAGTACGAGTCTCGGATAATGTTCCTATATCTTTCCCCTAAAAGTATACTCATTAATGATTTCATTCATATTAATTTTAACTTATAATTTTTTTTTAAATTTCTAGTGATTTTCCAAATTTGAGACAGGGGAGTCTGGAATCACTCCGACTCTATCTCACAAGAATTCAAATATCTCATGATACAAAATTCTTTTGCTTACACTCTTTCTTTATGTGAAACTTGACTCATTAATATTTAATTCCAAATTTTATTCGGTTTTTAATTAAATTTCCACAATTTTTGGTCGATTTTCAAAGTCGGACCAATGCTGCTGTACCAAATCTGTCTTAGTGCAACAAGATAATAACCATCACAAATTTGTCATAGAAATTAATCTCGTAAATATCATTCATTCATTTGCACCATCGTCATAAGTCCATTTCATTTCACATGTCAAACACGTGCTCATGGGTTTCGAGTACTTACCTGTGCTATCGTTTAGCACTACACTCGTCCAAACATGACAACTCACTTGCATCATAATATTATCATATAACAACATTATGTATCATGGCAAGAACCTTTTATTTCATTTCTCATATTAATCTCGTTAAATTTCTCGGAATCTCGATGGATATCCCATTCACTGTCAATTCATACAAGTGATCATTTCATATGCGCACTCCCGCGAACCTCACATCTTACTGCGGGATTACAAGTCCAGGCTAAATCCCTCGTAATATAAACTCATGGAGTGATGTCGGGATTACCAGTCTAGGCTAAATCCCTTGTAACAACATGCACTCTCAATGAGCTCGGAACTGAATTACCAATTCAGGCTAAATTCAGACCCCAATCGGATTACTTGTCCGAGCTAAATCCTTAATGGACACATATTCTTTGGGAGGCTCGATCACTTAAGGAACACCAGTCCGGGCTAGATCCTTTCTATATTTGAGATCAACGGATTACCCGTACGGGCTAAATCCTTTTTTGCAACACATGCAGGATCTCAGGTCATGTAGGCAATGGTTTATCCATCGAATTTCCCTTTTTATTCAACCGAGATTTTTTTTCTCTTTCCATCAAGTATCTCATTAGGCATAGCCGCTAATGCTATGTACATCCAATTTAACACATTTCCACGTTTATTTAGACATTACTCCATAAGATAAACATGGTATTGCATATAATTATAATTTGGCATTTGTTACAATATATAATCTTCATATCAACTAAATAAATATCCATCACACAATGTTAACACATCAATTTAGGTTCATGTATGAACAATAATAATATCATTGCATTATCATTGACATATGAACTTACCTCGGTTTCGAGTACGACTATTTATTTCGAGTTTGTGCTTAACTTTGTTCAACCTCGTTCTAAACCCAAATCTTGTTTTCCTTGATCTATAATATCACGTTTAGCCTACTAATTAGTCACATTATTCATAGGGGTCCAAAAATCATATTTTTACAAATTTGCATTTTGACCCCTAAACTTTTGCATATTTTAACTTTTTCCCCAATGCTCGGAAATTAAACTTCATCCTATTTTCTTATGTCTTATGACATGCTGATTATTTTTCATAACTATGACAGCCCCCAATTTCCACTAAATCACCCATTTATGGCCAATTTTACAACTTTTACAAAATTATCATTTCAGACGTTTTCTTCGAAAATCGCTTAGTAAAAGTCGTTTATTAAACACCCAACACTCATTTTATACCATTATACATCAAAATACAAGCATGTCATTCATGGGTAAATTTTTAAACACAAACCCTAGCTTAAAATAATGGTAGAAATGGCTAGAGCATGTTATCGGGATTTCAAAAATGTAAAAAACATTAAAAATAGGGCTCGGAATCACTTACTATTGAGCTTGAAAGCTTGGAAAACCCTAACCATGGCTGCCCTAGGTAAATTCGGCTGAAGCAAGAAGAAAGGGACACATTTGGGTTTTAAAATTTGTCTTTTAATGCATTTTACCCCTAAATGACCAAAATGCCCTTTTTTCCTTTCTTTGAAATTTTATCCATCCAAGGCCATTTTTGTCCAACAAGTTATATAATGGTCTAATTACCATTTAAGGACCTTCCATTTAAATTTCATAACAATTTGATACCTCTAATATGTAGAACTCAACTTTTGCACTTTTTACAATTTAGTCCTTTTGACCAAATTGAGTGCCCAAACGTCAAAATTTTCGAACAAAATTTTCACGAAATCATTTCGAGAAATCATAGACCATAAAAATATAATAAAAAAATTTTCTTAAGTCAAATTTGTGATCCCGAAACCACTATTCTGACTAGGCCCTAACTCGGGATGTTACAATGAGTGACATGTCACTAGGAACCCATGTGTATATGTGATTATGTAATCTGGGTGCTATCCTACCAGTGGCTGGGTAGTCTGACATGTGTTGCGGATACCTGACAGCTTGTGTGAGCTGCACTGTGTAGCTACGTCCTAACTAACAGTTTGTGTGAGCAGGCCCGTGAATAGCTCGAAAATGAGCCCATATGCATTATGAGATATGAGATGGCTTCGACTACATATATGGCACTTATGTGCAAGATTTTTGAGTATCCGTTAATATTTCGAGTATTCAACGGAAATGTTAAAGTTGTAAAAGAATATGGTTATGTTACGAGTTGGTACAGGTATGTACGTAAAACTTATAAGTAATGAGCTCGATATGTGATGAAATTTTGGTAGGATTATGATTGAGTAAGTTTTGATTATGAGATTTTGATAACATTCATGCTAATCTTCATCATGTTAATTGTATGTTAAATGTGTGGTTATGATGCTCATTATTTGCATAGGAACTTACTAAGCTATATAGCTTACTCCCCTTTCTTTCCCTTGTCTTATAGTGTCGCCAAGCTAGCTTAGGGTTCAAAGATCATCAGAGATCCATTCACACTATCAACAAATATTTTGGGACCAATGAATTCAACATTTTGAGTTATGGCATGTATAGGGGACTTGGTAATTTTGTTATGTGTCATAATTGAGTTGGCCAAATGTGTTGGCTTATATTGGTTAGTAATTTATTTTGTATAAGGCCATTGGAAATGGGCTAATATTGATTGTAAGTATATTCATATAATGATGTCTTTCATGAATGATGTGTTGACGTCTTGGTTGTGGATGTTTGGTTGTATGTATATGCTTGGATTGGTGCTATGTTATGTTGTGTAGGTGTGTGCATTAAAGGGTGGCAAAATGGCTTGGCAAATAGCCTTATTTTATCTATACGGGTAGACACACGAGCATGTGTCTAGATCGTGTGCAACACAGGGCTTGCTCCACTGGTATATGTATAGGTCGTGTGTCCCCTGTACCCTTTTTTTTTCCAAAACAGAATGCCCAATATTGAGTACATGGGTAGACACACGATCGTGTGTCTCAGCCGTATGAGGGCCATGGCCTTGGGCATGGGCGTGTGTTCTAGGCGTGTGAAGTTTGCACCTATTTAATGGAAAATCAAATATTTTAAATCAACCACATAGCCTAGCACATGGGCGTGTGACTTGGTCGTGTGTCTTTAATTTATTTTTGGGTGACAAACAAGAGAGTTACATGGGGTCAGGACACGAGCGTGTGTGACCACACGGCCTGCCCACACGGGCGTGTCCTATATCCACACGGGCGTGTGACCCCTGTTTGTTGAAAAATTTTCTAAGTTTTTGTAAAATTCTCTAAAGTTCTCAGTTTAGTCCCGAACCACTTCCAAAGCATGTTCTGGGCCTCGTAGGCTCGTATTAGGGAAATTATGATTAAATGCAAATGGTTTTAATTTGAACGCAAATGTATAACTTGAAATTGTATGTTTGTTCGTGTGATAAGTCCGGTAATGCCTCGTACCCTGTTCTGATATTGAATACGGGTAAGGGGTGTTACACCGATAGTGTCACAAATACCCACTTCTTCATTATTCTATCGGGGTGGGTTATCGGTGACATAATATTCTCGTAAAGTGGAGGACATAAGATGGAAGGCTAGGATGACACCGCACTCAAGTATGAAGTAAAGGCAATGAAGGCGAAGATGAAACTGAGGGTGGAGATAAAGAAGAAGACGACGGTAGAGATCAAAATGAAGATGACGGTGGGAATGAAGATGAGCACATGGGTGGAGGTGAAGATGAAGAAGATGAAGACGATGGTCACGATCCAGTGCAGGAGCAAGCACAACTAATTGTGCGCAGAAATCCTACGCGCATTCGTCAACCACTTTCGTGCGGCACTCATTCTGCCCAATGATGTCGATGATGTATTTTTTATTTACTTATTGTGATCTAAATATTAACGATATCAATAAAGAAACGAATTTTTTTGGTATATTTGTATTGGAACTCATATTTTTCTTTCTTAAATTGTGATGTAAATTATACATAAATTTGAAAAGTTCAATTCCCTGATAAATTAAAAATGGTAAATACAATATAGTTGGAATGCAAGTTTTAATAAAAAAAACAAAATTTTTAAACAAAAAGGTATGCATTGTAATTAATTTTATATCGTAAAAAAATGAATGTTACCGACGTTGAAGCCCCAACATACCCCTAAGTACAGAACATCTTACCTTCGTATGCCCTGGGTTTCTACAGTGCCCACATAGCCTCTGTTGGTTGTTCCTCTCTCGAATATCCATATTGGTGCATATCATAGTGAAATTCGGACAACCTTTTGGAAATCGACGCAGGTTCATGTTCGACGCTAACTCGTATGATGTGTAACAACCTGATTTAGACCTTAATCGGAACGGTGGTTTTGGGACCACGAATCTAAGTCAGAAAAATATTTTAAAATTATTTTCTGTGTTTATTTTGTGTGAATTTATATCTTTGAAATTTTCGTGATTTAATTTTATCGTTTGGGTATCCGATTAAATGAAAGGATTTAATCGCATAAATTGAAAATTAGCTAGTTTTAATTGTAAGGATTGAATTGGTAATGGCTTCTTAAGTGGAAGCATTCATGATGCAAAAAGCCCAATTTTTATATGATAGTGGGCGGCATTATATAGGATAAATATGTTTTTATATTAAATATGTACATTTATGTATATATATGTGTTATAATAATAAAATGCATATTATATGCATATAATATAAGAAATGAGTTGGAAACCATGTGCATGTGACATGGACGATTATGTCCTTGGCCTATAAGTTTTAGTTATTAATTTAGAAAGGGTAATTTAGAAACTAGCTTATAAATTATATAATATGTGATAAAACATAAAAGAAAATAAAAAGTGTTCATAAATTTTTTTCACATAGTCGAAACTAAAAAGAAAAGAAAAAGGAAGAAACAAGCTAGGGTTCGGGTGATTTTTAAGCTCAATCAAGGTAAGTGTTCGGCTTGGTTTTTGATAATTTTTACGTTTTTGAGATCGTTGCTTCGAATACTACAAAACCCATGCTTGAATTTTGAATTTTCATGAATATTTTGAGTTATGCCATTGGCGAGGGCTCGTGATTTTTGTTATTTGATGATGAATTATGAAAGGTAGATGTTGGGTTAACATATTTTGTATTGGAGTTTTTGATGATTTTAAGTAATTAGGACTTAATTGAAAAAATTATAAAAATTGAGGGACTAAAATGTGAAATAAATAAAATTTATGGACTTGTGTGAGCTTAGTGAAGATTCAGCTTAAGCATAGTAAAGTCAAATTTTGAATATTTTGTATTTTGTGCAAATTAGACTAAATTGTAAAGAATGGAAATATCGGGGGTAAAATGGTAATTTTCCTATTTATGTGTTTTTGGGCTAAATTGAATGAAAATATGTTTGAATGAGCTTAATTTGAATGCGTTTAGATTAAGAACCAAAGAAATCAGATTTGGATCAGGGAAAAACGAAAGTGGTCGACTAGCTATCCTGTTCTGTCTTTATATCGTCCGAGGTAAGTTATAAGCATAATTAGATTGTTTTATATAATTAAATACGGGATTTATATGCTGATTTTGTAATGTGTAAAAACCTACGTATATAATTCATTGTAAGAAATATGGCACTAAGTGTGCAAGGGATAAAGTGATGGCACTAAGTGTGCGATACGTCACAAGATTTTAGTACTAAGTGTGCAAGATGTTAATGTAACGGCACTAAGTGTGCGACACGTTACAAAGATTTAGCATTGAGTGTGCGAGTTGGCTGATCCCTTAAAAGAACCAAATTGTAATTGTGAAATCGAATTAAACGGTCAGACATGAATTATCTTGATATTTACTTGAGTAAAGGTAAGTGAAATCCTCAAATATTTGTGAAGAATCGTATGCAAACCAAATGAAAAACATATGGGTATATGGTGTGTATATTCGGCTTATAAAAGAATAATTTGAGTGTCATTGTAATGCTGGTTAATTAAGTATACATGTGAATTGGTCCGTTCGGCCAGGTAACGATATATATGTATGATATTATTCTATGATGTTTTAATGTGCGGATAGGAGTAGATGGATGTATAGCTAATTATGAGTACTTGAATTAGGAATAGATAAATATTATGTATGGCAAATGATTGATAGAGTGAAGCATGAAATTTATGTTGGTATTAAAGCTTGGATGCGGCTGGCTGTTAATGTTTAGATGCGAATATAGGTATAGTGAAATGAGATCTATAAGTATGTTTATATATGAGGCTATCTTCGGCCATGAATATGATAATGATATATATAAGTGGAAGGTATATATATAATACTAGTAACTTGTGTATTCAGTCAAGGGAAAGTTGATATATAGTTACAAGTTTATAATCAGTTTTAATAAGTTTAATTAATTATTTGAGTAAAATATTGTATTACGAATTTTCCTATTGATGATTAAATTTGATTGAGTTGAATATTTGCTTATGACTTACTAAGCTATATTAACTTACTCTGCGTTTTCATATTTATTCTGTTTTATAGATTTTGAATCCAAGTTACGAATCTGGGAATCGTCAGAGGAGTTTATCACGCTATCGACTGTCTTCGGTATTTTATAAATTGTGTTTTGGAACTATGGCATGTATAGGCTGGAAAGTGTTTTTGAAATAACAAATTTAGTTAAGTATTTAAAGCCATGCAAAAATGGCTGGCTTATTATGTCTAAGTTTGGTTTTACATATTCTTAATTAAAATGTTTGATGAGTTTAATTATTGGTAATTTAATGATGGAAGATTTAGATGTGTATATGAATTTAGGTAATAAGATTCGGTTATGAAACCAAATAGCATAATATGTATTCGGTACAAAGTATAAATTTTGCATGCGTAACTGCTATTTAAAATTGTAACATGATTTGAATTAATGTTACTATGAGTTTGTGCAGCAGTTGTTAATTGATGCGTGTTGAATGTTTGGTAATCCGTAAATGTGACTTATTATAAAGCCTATTCGAATGTGTCTAGATGTCTATATATATATATACAAATCGAAAGAATTATAGATGTTATGTTGTCTTTGGTTAAGATAATTAATTATGTTGTATATGTATTAATAAAGATTTAAAAAAAATGAGATAATGAGTATATTTGAATAAATGTGATATGAGTATCGAACATATTAAATTTTGGGTTCGGTAAGTATATTTAAACTTATGTGAATTTTGGTTGAATATAATGCATGATTTATAATTGTAAGCGGCATATTTAATATATGTTTGATTTGTATTTATAAGTGGTCTACTATTCTGACTTAGTAATAAGATAAAAGAATAAACATTTATTGATTGAATTAGGTTTATGTGATGTAGTAAGCGATGGTTTTAATTTTATAGTTGTGCGGCACTGGTAATTGAATTATTAAATCATTGGTTTAATTTTTATTAACTTGATAGTATATTTTAATTTGGTTTAACTAAGGAGTATGATATTTGTTTATTAATAACTTAAATTGTATATTATAATTAATATTAAAGTATGCTTGGTGGATATGTATTTTTGTATTTTAAATTTGGTAAATTTGATATACGAATTAGTGCTTAGTCTTGAAATTTTAATACTTGAATTAGTATGTTTGGATATTGTGATATAATTTGTTCGGTCTTTTAAGTGCATGAATATTATTAAGTATTTGATTACCCTTACTTTGATAAACACCTGACTTGTGCATATAATTGTAAAGCGTGTTTTGTATGGCTTTGAGGCAGACATATTAATGTGATAATATGTTTATCTGTACAATATGAAATTGGTTGATAATTTGAATTATGAATAATATTTGTATTTCGATTAATAATATATGTTTAATATTAAATCTATTATATGTTTTATTTTTGAGAATATAACCTGTGTGAATATATCGCATCCGAAAGTAGTGTTGTGGTCGGTAGTGCCTCTTAACCCTAGTTCGGCGATGGACATGGGTTAGGGGTGTTACACGATGCGTTGGACACTGGCGACCACGTTTTTTTCATTTGGGTGGGTGGCAATTTAGGACTCCACACATTGTGCATGGGTTCAAGTCTGTGCACCTCATTGATATAAGGCATGTACTCAATTCGTAGGTTTGCACATGAAATAATTACACGCGCATATGGGAACCAAAATGCTTAGAACCTCCCCCAATTGCAAGTCCCTCATAATATGTGTACACGATATGATGCCCTTGACATGTCCTGGTCAGGCCTAGCGTACTCCGTGACTTGAAATTCCAGTTTCCAATGTGAGTGGCAAACTACATACATAGTGTTCACTCTCGTTGTATTCCATCTAATTTCTTTCATGACATTCTCGCACCAAAAATGGTCATTCACTATTTGTCCAGCATATGTTGCCTCCTACTTTGGAAAGAAGGTAGCTAGGCGAAAGTATGTTTCTTTGACAATCGAGGTTATCAGCAAATAAAGCATCCTCTTGAGTACGTTATTGATGAATTTGGCTACGTTGGTCGTAATGTGCTCGTATTGTAGACCCCTATCATATGATTGCGTCCATTGATGAAAGTGTATGTTCGCCAGGTACATTGCATCGTAGTTGTTGATTTAGTGCAAGTTGTTTGACATTTCATGAAAAAGATGTTGAATGAGCTCGTAACCTGTCTAGGAAAAACATACCTATGAATGCAAACAATAAATGAAATATGGTTATACATCACTGTGGAAATAGTGGCGACTATATACCCATGTCAATACATTGATATCCCTTACTTTTCAAAGGTAATTTTTAGTGGTAGTTTGAGTCGACATGTCGTATGCAGTACCTATTCTGGGTGCGGTCCTAAATGCTATCCTGCTGCTCAATAGTGGATAAGATCCACGGTCTCTTTTCTAATATAATACATATGTCAGGCTGTGGCAAACGTGGTGATGCAATCGACTAAGGAAGAAATCTAACTGATCTGGCATTTCAGAGGAAATTATTGCAAACGCAATGGAAAGAATTGTCTGATTATGATCCTGGGCAACAATAATCAACAACTAATGTTGATACCTACCATACAACCAAGTACCATCAATTTGTACCAAAGACTTGTAGTACCGGAAAGCTTCCGTAAATTAATCAAAGGTCCAAAAGAATAGGAGGTCCAAAAGAATCAGTGGAATACTCTTTCCCGGGGACCAGACGATCGTCGAAGTATGCTAGTTGTGTTTCCAGATCGGTTACGGAACCTGTTATGTACTACTCCAATACTTGACACCATTGTCATAAATAGTTATATGAACTGTCCCAATCGCGATGCAACTTATCCTCAGTCTTTTGTTTTGTGACCCACATTTTGTTGTACGAAGGCGTGTAATCGTGCTGGCTATGGATTTTGGCAATCAACACCCGGACGGGAATCCTTGGACTTGCATTCACCATTGGTAGAATAATTTTAGAATTCATGTCTGAGTCTAGCATGGGATGATCCTAACTTGCACCTACAAAATTTTGGGTTAAAGTTACGTAATCGAAAAAAAGAGGATCTCGACCAGGTCACATTATTTCAGAGAATGTAATGATCGCATTGTACACTTGCTGTAACACAATGACGTGGATCAGAATACCTCTTTATTGTCTATAGTTTGATTTTCTTCCACAAAGATGCCATGATTTTCCATTTGCACTTCCTGTCGTGTATCGTACACTTCCCATCAAATTTCCCTGAACGAGACTTTGTGACGTGTTAGTTCACGCCAGTGCAGCAAGGAAAGTATCTTTGTTTGGGTATTCCATTTCAACTTCCAATACCCGTGTATCTGAAGATGAGTTTGTATGACCAAGTGTTCTGTGGGTAGTTGTCAAAAGTCTAAACCACCCTCGATGGATAGGTCGATATTGGTTATGTGGGGTGGAGGTTCATATACCCTAAATTGAGGATCTGGATCCGAAGCATTATTCGAGCTGTTATCGTCAAAACCTCAAGGTTTTGGCTCTGTTTGAACCAACTCTGGTTTAGAGAAAATGTCACTTTCGAACTATTCGGACTGCGTTGCCTGGTTGGACTAGGGTCTGACTCTGATTCATCAACCATTTTCACTACCCTTTCTTCCTTGGTTGCATATTCTTCCTCATCCGCACCTTTATTGTCACCTTCCACTAATAGGTTCGATGTACCCTTTCCAAACCTGATCATAAGAAGTAAGTCATCAGTTCTTTTGTAATTGTTATGCTAGCCAAAATTTACACTAGATTGTTTGCTGGTGTATGTCAATGCCCCCCAGTATAAGTGTTTCTGCCCAGGACATCGATTCACTGAAGTTGAAATCAAACGCACTGATTGAATGTTGTACTCGGGTGTCAAGGTTCAGGTTATACTCAAACATCGACTGGTTTTGGCTGTCAAAATTCAAATCAGTGCCAAAAATTGAAGAATGTCTACCCGTTGCTATTTTAGGGACGTCATAGCAGGAGCTCTATAGCAAATTGGTGAACACACTGGACAACCGTGTCGTAGGACATTCTCCTTCGACTTTGGTTCCAACATTTTCAGCAACGGTGGCTGAAGATGGACAAGCTCCATTAGCTTTGGCAAACTTGACATATAACTCTATCATAAGATTTTCGTTAAAGTAGTGCGTCAATATCACCACCTCCTTTAACAGCCCATTTTTAGTGAAATTGGAACAGTGGTTTCGAGATCACAAATCCGAGTCAGAAAGAAAATTTATTTTTATATTTTTGCATGCTTAGTATTTTGATAGGAATGTCAAAAGAAAATTCTGATAAGAAAATTTTATCGATTTTGTGTTTAATTACGGATAGTTCCTGCGAGTATCTTGATCGGTAGTGATCTTGCATTGTTGCACATTACCGTAACTGATACGAGTCACAAAAGTCCAAATTCTTGAAGGCGAGGCCCAATAAGCAAATTCCCAGCCGAATCAAGAAATCCATCCATACTTAGTTGAAAATCAGGCCAAATTGTCAAAGTGGCCCAAGTTGTAAAGTTTTATTTTTATTTTTATTTATTTATTTACTTAGTTTAAATTTTTATGTCAATATTCAGTCCAAGAGTCCTAGATAAAATGACCTTTGACCGAATTTCCATATTAAAATAATTAGGAGTTTTTTTTATTTTAGTTTTCTAATTAGATTAGGACTAGTTATAAGGCCTATTTAAAGGCATGGCTGTCCACCTTGTTAAACACTTATCATTATTATTAAAATTTCAGATTTGTTGAGAGCAGAATTTTCTTTGAGTTTTCTCCAAGATTTCTCTCTTGAGTTTTCTTTAGAAGTTGTTTTAACAATCTTGTGATTGTGGGAGCCATCTTCAACCTTCTTCTTGCCATTGATATTCTTTGGAGGGGAGATTAGAGCCGTTTGAAGGGAGTTGTGAGATCTTTCGAGATTTCAAGGCTTCTTAGGACTTATCTTTTAATTTCTTACTGTCAATTCTTTCTTTATTTCTACTTGTGCTGAATCATTATCTAATCTATTTTCTGTTCTTATTGTGTTTTCAGCCTTTTTCTATCTTAAGGAATCAGCCCAAAAATCCCCAATTTCTAGGGTTTTTCTATACTCTTTTTGGGTGAAATTAGATTGTCGAAATTTGGGGGAAAACTATCTTGGTGTTCAATTGGGCAGAATCACAATCTCCTTGAGGGTTTCAAGAACCCTAACACTTATTTCTATTCTCTATTTGATTCTTTACTGATTTGGGGATTTTATTTCAGATCTGAAAATTCAAAAATCTAATCTTTTAATTTTCTGTTTCGTTTCAGATCTAATTGTTTAGGGTTTTCGTAGGAGTTTCTCGTGACTTGGCAACTCGATCTTGGTCCACGCGCAACCCCGTATCATTTGGTATCAGATTTTGGGTGTTTTGGGTGTTCTTGGTTGATTTCTAAACTGATCTCTATTTTTTAAATTACAAACAGCAGTTTTACCCAGAAAAATTTTCGAAAAAAATTCATTTGAGTGGGTAAACGTTTTCTGATTGATCTTAAATTTTACATACATATTTTTGGCACTGTTATTGAATATACAAAAATATTTCCCGCAAAAAAATAAGTCAAAAAAGTCAAAAAATTGAAAAAAGACGAAATCCAATAAAAAATTAAAAAAATATTCAGCGGGTTGAATTTGGTGCCCAAATTTTCCAGATCAAAAATTCAATATTTGAAGACATTCCAGATTTAATTTTGTGATTTTTTGAGATCGGGAACACCTCGAACGAAGTTGTCAAGTTACTCCGCAGTTTTTCGGGTTTTCTGTTTTCAACAATTTTTATTGATTCTTAGCTGTAGGTTTTCATTTGTTTGCTTTTTATTCTCCCTTTACAATATCTAACACCTTCTTGTTTTTTGTGTTAGTAGGATTTAAACGTGTGCACAACTTCTTCCTCGGTGCAACACGAATCAATGGGTGTCTCGTCAGTTTTTGGCATCCTAGTGCAAATTAGGATTCTTTGGTAGTTTGGTTCACACTCTCTAATTGGTTGATATAAACTCTGATAAAGAACTCACAAGATTGAATTCGACCTCATTGAGAATTTGATTTTTTCTTTTTGAGTGATTAACGGTGAGGTTTGATAACTTTTATTTTTGAGTGTTGAGTGTTTTGCAGGTTTTAAAAAAAATGTCTACAGGTGATAATAATAGTGACATATTTAAAAAATTCCAACAACAGTTGGATGAACAGGCTGCTGCTCTTCGAGCTTTGACTGCTACCATCAATGAGGTGCAATTGAATCAAGAACCTCAATATCGAAATCCAATCAAAGAAGATAGGGATAACCAACCCCAGAGGCGCGGCCCTCGACGTGTCACTAGAATGGATGATGATTTTCATGATCGTGGACAATCATCTTTGGCAAAACCAAAGAGCGAGCAGCAACGAGAACATCTCTTTCATACTCGCTGCCACGTACAAGGTAAGCTTTGTAGAGTTATTATTGATGGTGAAAGTTGCTCGAACATAGCCAGCACGACGATGGTGGAAAAGCTTTGCTTAACCACTACCAAGCATCCACGACCTTATCAACTACAAGGGCTTAGCAACGAAAGCCAATTTAAGGTCACTCAACAAGTGCGCATCGCCTTTTCTATCGGTAAATATCAAGACGAAGTCGTGTGCGACGTAGTACCTATTCAAGCCTGCCATTTATTGCTAGGAGAACCATGGCAACTGGATCGAAAAGTCACTCACGATGGTCGTACCAATAGGTATTCTTTCAAGCATCAAGGAAAGAAACTTACCTTAGTGCCGCTCACTCCGGAACAAGTCCATGAGGACCAAATCAAACTGAGAAATTCTGTTAAAACAAGTGAGGAAAAAGAAAAAGAGAATGAAAAAGAGCAAAAAGAGATTGAGAGTGAAAAGGAATGTGAAACAGAAAAGAAATTTGAAAAAGAAGTTGAAGAAAGAAGAGAAAATGAGTTAGAAAAAGAAACAAAAGAAAAAGACGAGGAAAGGCTAGTGAGGAATGTTTCCACTAACCAAGATATGAATTTTTCTTGTGTTGCTACTTTTCAGGTTCCTGAAAGATCGAAAGATAACTTTCAACTTCAATACCTCTCAAATGAAAGACGCTTTCATACGATCAACTTAGGCAAAGATGAAATCACACTACATGATCCCGAAGGTAAGCGAGGTAAGGAAATTTTAGAAACCGAGTCCATTGCAGATTTGAAAATTATTGATAAAACTTTTGGTGACTTAGTTCTTAAAAGATCCCCTCAATTTGATCCGATTAATTGTTACTCTTCGATTGTGGTTGATAAAGTCATTACGAAAAGAAGCGTGATTTGTTATTCTCTTGATTTACCTTGTGTAAAATCCTCGAATTTGTCCAAATCTGTTTTGAAGAATAAGGTAACGAAATTTTCCAAATTTATTTTCAATTTATATTCGTGCCTTAAACAGTTTATGTGGTTGTACATGAAGTTTGAGTTCCATTTGACAAAGGTTAACTCAACAACGGAGATTCAACTACACTATGCCCCCGATGAGCGAAGGTTTGTTTTAAATGAAAAAGGTAAAATCGACCCTTATTCTTCTGCTTATCGAGGTAAGATGCTTGAAACCTTTGAAACACTTTTGTACTCCTCGGATAGTGATAAAGATCGTGTTGATGAACACTTAGATCGAAACGTGCTTGGCTGTCCTATTTTATTTATTGATGATCTATCTGTTTTGATGGTTGATAAAAAGATTCTTGTGTTTGATAATGCATGTGTGAGTGAATCTATAGACCGTCGATTAATGCATGGTATGATTATGCAACTCTGTGAACCATGTGAATCTTTTCAAATACCTACTTGTGACGATTATGTTTACCATTTGATTTATTACTCGCAATTTATTCATGGTTTGTGGGAACAATGTGAGACGACTGAATGCCTTAAAACATGTCCATCTTGGTTTCAAATATTTGACGAGGCAGTGGTGAGTAAATTAGATTGTTTGCATGGTAATCTGAATCTGTCCATTCACATGCGTTATACCTGTTCTGTTATGCTTATGATTGGACTACAAGCTTGTTTCCGTTGCTATTTACTATCTCATGGCTATTCTTTTCAGTGGACTCAATTGCCATTAGTCCCGTTCGATAGAGGAAAGTCGAATTCATTTGATTTTTTAGATTCGAGGACGAATCTTTTTGAGGAAGGGGGGAATGATACGAGTCACAAAAGTCCAAATTCTTGAAGGCGAGGCCCAATAAGCAAATTCCCAGCCGAATCAAGAAATCCATCCATACTTAGTTGAAAATCAGGCCAAATTGTCAAAGTGGCCCAAGTTGTAAAGTTTTATTTTTATTTTTATTTATTTATTTACTTAGTTTAAATTTTTATGTCAATATTCAGTCCAAGAGTCCTAGATAAAATGACCTTTGACCGAATTTCCATATTAAAATAATTAGGAGTTTTTTTTTTATTTTAGTTTTCTAATTAGATTAGGACTAGTTATAAGGCCTATTTAAAGGCATGGCTGTCCACCTTGTTAAACACTTATCATTATTATTAAAATTTCAGATTTGTTGAGAGCAGAATTTTCTTTGAGTTTTCTCCAAGATTTCTCTCTTGAGTTTTCTTTAGAAGTTGTTTTAACAATCTTGTGATTGTGGGAGCCATCTTCAACCTTCTTCTTGCCATTGATATTCTTTGGAGGGGAGATTAGAGCCGTTTGAAGGGAGTTGTGAGATCTTTCGAGATTTCAAGGCTTCTTAGGACTTATCTTTTAATTTCTTACTGTCAATTCTTTCTTTATTTCTACTTGTGCTGAATCATTATCTAATCTATTTTCTGTTCTTATTGTGTTTTCAGCCTTTTTCTATCTTAAGGAATCAGCCCAAAAATCCCCAATTTCTAGGGTTTTTCTATACTCTTTTTGGGTGAAATTAGATTGTCGAAATTTGGGGGAAAACTATCTTGGTGTTCAATTGGGCAGAATCACAATCTCCTTGAGGGTTTCAAGAACCCTAACACTTATTTCTATTCTCTATTTGATTCTTTACTGATTTGGGGATTTTATTTCAGATCTGAAAATTCAAAAATCTAATCTTTTAATTTTCTGTTTCGTTTCAGATCTAATTGTTTAGGGTTTTCGTAGGAGTTTCTCGTGACTTGGCAACTCGATCTTGGTCCGCGCGCAACCCCGTATCAGTAACTCTTTGTGAGTGTCCTGACATACGATTGGTTGTGATCTTGCATATAATGCGGACACAAACACAACTCTTCATGAGCGTCCTGTTAAGCTCGCTTGAACTCTCTATTACCTTATCCAAAGCTCCCAATATTATCTCTTCGGAGATATTTGAAAGGCTCTATGAGCTTCTTGAGTAAAAACTCTTATGAGTTTCCTGATTAGCTCGAATAAGTGTCCTGTTACATGATTACATGGTCGTTGAAGCATCTTGACATGTGGCTCGAGAGTATGTTCCCTGAATAAGAATTGACAGTTTATAGATATGTACACCTTGAGGCTATTTAAGTATTCATCGATATTTCAGTAATTCAACAAATAAAACTCATAATAAGAGAAAGCAATGAGATAAATAAAATTACATTTTTAATGATTCTGAGTAATCTGATGAATTGTTTTATGATGAGCTCATCTATGCTTATTTGATATACATGAGATTTATGCAACTAACTTGTTTGATTGAGTGTATGTGTTTAGGCAATTTGCCAAGTTGATGGAAAAACATGTTATTATATGCTTAATTTTAATAAATGAGATTGGTAAGTTTAATTCCTGTTATAGGAACTTACTAAGCATATAATGCTTACTAGGTTTTATTTTTCTCTGTTTTATAGTTCTCGAAAGCTCTCGAAGGTTGGAGATCGGTTGGAGCATCATCACACTACCCACTAGCTTGTTTTGGTATAAATAGTAAACTCATTTTGATATAATGGCATGTATAGGTAACTTGGCCATTGTTGGCTTAAAAATGTTATTTGTAATCTAGCCATTGGAATGGCTAGTAATGGTTATGTTTTCGTATATCTAGTAAAGTTATTCTATAGCAATATCATGAGTATATATTATGGATTGATTGATTTATGCTAAATGAGTACACTTAATAAAGATAAAATTATAAATATGTATGCATGTAATGATATAACATGTTAGATGTTAAAATTAGTTTGGTTATAATGCTTGGATTGACTGTATATATACTTGTAAGTGTTGGTGTAGGTTATTGGCAAAATTGTGTGAGAAATAAAGCTAGGAAATGACTTTATTTTGTCCACACAGGTAGACACACGGGCGTATGTCATGACCGTGTGTGACACACGGCCTGACATATGGGCGTGTGTATGGCCGTGTGTCTCCTGCATCTTAAAATTTAGAATCAGAATGCTCAGAATTGAACACACGGGTAGAGATATGGGCGTGTGTCTCAGCCGTGTGTGCTACACGGCCTAGAACACGGGCGTGTGTCTTGGCCGTGTGAACCTTGCACCTAATTGTTGAAAATTAAATTTATCACACGGCCTACTCACACGGGCGTGTGGCTGGCCGTGTGGCACAAGTCAGAGAGCTACATGGTTTCGAACACGGCCTGTAGCACAGGCATATCCCAAGGTCACACGGGCATGTCCCCTGGACCACACAAGCATGTGTGCCTTGCATCTAGAAAAATTTTAGAAATTTTGCGAAAAATTCTCTAAGTTCCCGATTTAGTTCCAACTCGATTCTAATACTCATATTGGGCCTCAATGGTCCATTTAAGGGACGCTATGAATAATCTCGAGAAATGAATAATAAATGACATGAATTATCTGTAAATATTTTGAAAACTTTAATAATGCTTCGTAATCCTGTTCCAGCGGGGGATACGGGTTAGGGGTGTTATACCTCCAGCTCGAGCTCGCCTTTCACATCAAATAGATCATACTTAAAAGGGCCAATTGATGCAAGAAATCTACATTGCAACCTTGAAACTCTTTATTGGCTCGAACCACCCAGTTTCCTCCTAATTCTAGTTCATAGCTCATCCAGTTTAATTGTACGATTGAAAGCCAATTTCATGGACTAAGTTCCTTTGAATACGACCTTGACCTCCATATTATAGATTTGACCATCATAGTAAATGAAAATTTTCACTTGTCGACTCATTTCAATATCTTATACGAACTGGATGAGAAGTTTCAAGAAAATCTTTTGACAATATGAATTTCCTGCATGCTTAAGTTATGAATATTTCGTTACTTTAATAGGACAATAGAACAAGGAGAGAGGGAATGCGTGAAACACAATCCGTTTTTCAAGATGTGCTTTCATTGAATAATGATAATGACACGCTATTCGATGCTCAAAAGCATGGTCCAGGTGTCACACAAAGTTAATCAAAAGCATGCGTATTAAGTGCCTTAGAAGGTGCACCATATTTTCAGAAGCTGAAAAAATAAAGTAGTTGCCCCTAAGAATCTTTCAGTAGATTTTAAGCACGTTACGAATATATTCGATGAAGACGCTAGTCCAGTGGCTTGTTTTTGAATACGAGAATTTTCTACTTTGCAATTCCACTTTTCCTCTGCCCCTATAAAAAGGGTGTAACACCCTTAACCCCGTCTCGTTGCCAGAATAGGATTACTGAGTATTACCGGTCATTATAGTACATTTACACGTAAAACAAGAATAAATGCAATACCATACATCTAAATAAAGCTTTAATGGGCCCACGGTACTTAATAAGAACATCTTAAATAAACCAGGGCTCGATCGAAAGCTTAGAAAATTTTTCGTGAAATTTCAAAATTTCTTCCCTTTGAATAGTACCACATGCCCGTGTGGCTGGTGTGACACGCCGGTGTGGCTGATGTGACATGCCCGTGTCATCAACCCGTGGGGCTCTCTGACTTATACCTATAAATTAATTAATTTCACATGGCCAAGGCACACGTCCGTGTGCTCAGCCCGTGTGACAACTTGTTTGTAGCAGTTTAGGTACAGGGGACACACGGCCTAACAACATGCCCGTGTACAAGCTGTGTGTCTCACACGGTCTGGTCACACGCCCGTGTGACATACCGTGTGGACTCCAAATGAACTTTATAATTCAAATTTACCAACCCTGCAAACTTTAAAAATAAGCAATCTAATATTCAAACTTTCAACCAATCCAAAATATGATAAACACACTTAATACTCATTAAACCATCATACCATAGTCTAACACTTATATTCAATAGCCCTTAAACAAACTACTTCAAAATTTTCACTTAAGTACCATTCAATTCAATTCAAAAAGGACTATATTATAACACACTCAGTACATCCATTAACTATCTACTAACACTCTTCACTAATTTCACTTATAAACAATTTAACATCAAAACAATCTAGGTACATGTCATTCTTTAAGACAAGAAACTTCACCAATTACTTGAGCTCGGGAGTTGGCTCCGATGCTAAGACGTTAGTTACTTTGTACCTAACTTGCACACGAAAACAAACCATACGTTGAGTATACACTCAGTGGTATTTTTATAAACTAATGCTTAGAACAATAATAAGCCATGTATATATATTGTAACTCAAAACTTTTACTTTCATAGTCTTAATAGCTTAATCTCTTGCCTTCATCTTATAGCTCTTAAATGTAATTAAACAATTCTTTATATATATTTCATATCATTCGGTACCTTTCAACAATCGTATAACAGTCACAGTCACAAAATCAATAGCAGCCGGTCTTCAATACTTTCATTTACCTCTATTAACATAACTCAGACCTGGACAAATACACGGATCCAACCCACACACCGGGATATCATACAGTGTTTCATCAGTCGAAGCTGGAATACACCGTAAGGGTAACAGTAACAGTAACAGTCAGGTATAGAGTACCTCTTCAGAACGAATTCGGAATAGTAACAGTAGTCGACAGATACAGTGTCTCATCGACACACAGTCGGAATATCCCTGAACACTTCCAATCCTATGGCATGCCAACTATATCGGACTTAGCCGACACTGTTAAAAGGGTATTTGAATCATTTCATTTTGATACATAAACAGTAACAATTTCTATCACATCATTTATCATACATACTAACCAATTAAAAATAACAATACATTTATTAAATTATTAAGTATAGTTTATAGAAACACAAACCGTAATTCTCGAGTTTACTCGATATCCTCGTTCACTTTCACCTTTCCCTTTTTCGATGACGTTTCTTATGCTATGTTGGCTACATAAAATTTAACATTTAAATTTATCAATGTATGTTATTTAATAACACACTCTTTTATTTCCATGTAGCTTTTACATAAATTTCAATTTAGCCCTTCCACCATAACCATTCTTTTTCTTCAAAATAAATCCTATATTTTCATTCAATTATCATTTTAGACTATTCAACTCTTAGATTTTACAGCATAAAACATTAATTATAGAATTCTCTCAATTCAATCCCTACTATTTGAAAACTTATATCTCTCTCTTACAATTTAATCATTCTCCCACTTCTAACTTGAATTCCTATCATTTTATCTCATAATTTACTCAATAATTCAACTTAATCAACATCTAAAAATTCACTATCTTCCTAAATTTCAACATAATTCAATTAGTATTTCTTCCTAGGATTCTATAGACACCAAAATTAGAAGAAAAGGGATTAAATTGGCTTACCAATCAATCTTGAAACTTCAAAACCCTAGATTTTCCTTTTCTTTTTTCTTTCCTTTTTCTTTCTTTCTTTCCCTGCTATTCGTGCCTTTCTTTCTCTTTTTCTTTATGATTTATTTGTTTTATTTTCTTTATTCATTTTTTATTTAATTAATATATTATAATTATATAATATAATATAATTTACTTTATATTATTATTTACTTATATAATAAGTAAATACATATATATACATACATTTGTACCAATTAAAATAATACATATGTATTTATACTTACCACACACTTGTCACATAAGGTTTATTTGCTAACTTAGTCCCTTGAATTTTCTATAGTTTATAATTAAACTTTTACACTTTATTCAATTTAGTCCTTTCACTAAATTAACCTTAATTAAGCTAGATTTACTTAATTAAAATCTAATTAACCTCTCACTTAACTTCATAAATATTTCTAATAAATATTTACGAATCTAATTTTCAGAATCGAAGACCCAAAAATTCACGTTTCCGATGACCTTAAAATTTGGGTCGTTACAAATGGCCTCCCACTCTATACTTCATCAGCCCTCCAAAATCATCTCTTTTAGCCTTTTTGTCTTTCCATTATACAATATGTCTCAGTGTTAAAAACTTTGGTCGCTAATAAAAATTCAACCGTTCAAAGTATTCTTGAGTCGTTGGTGATGTGATATCGCTCCGAGGCGCACATATTTCATATATATGGCCAAGATAGGACCATTACCTCCGAACCCTATCCTATGGAAGTCGAATTTCTGGGTGATTTTGCTTTGTACGATCACAAGTGTAAGTCTACATAGAGGTCTCAACTAATGACCATTATGCACTCATGGATCGAGGTATAACGAGGGGCTAGTTGATAGTCGTTATGTGGCCACGAGCTCAAACTTTTTGGATACCCAGAAATGTTACCTTATAAATACTATACAGAAGTTTAAGGGTATAATCATATAGGGAAAAACTTTGGGGATTCCCACTATAATCAGCGTAATTTTTCTTCTCCATTTTCAGACAGCTAGTACCTTTAACCTTCATTCTTATCCGAAGGCCAACATCACCGTGGACGCAAGAGGATTCTTAGGTTGGGAATGACTGTTGTGGTGTAGTAAATGTTATGGTCATTTCTAAGTGACCACAATTGCCATTATTAAACAATCCATAAATAACTACAACCGCTGTCGCGCGGACTTGAGTTTGACATCTATTGTGCCGGAACATCTGCTCTTCACCTAAGAGCCCTTTTGTGTCTACCACAGTGTCGGCCTTTAGATAATAATGAAAGATTAAAGATATTGGTTGTTTAAAAATAGAGAAAAAAATTATGTTGATTACATCGGAAATCCCTCTGTTTTTCCTTATGATTGTGGCATCAATATTATGTATGGTATATATAAGACATCATTTATGAGTATCCAAAAAGCTTGAACTTGTGACAGCATAATGACCGTCAACTATTTCCTGGTTGTACTCGAACCCGTGACCGCATCACGACTACCAGCTGAGACCTCCACCTACACTTCAACCCGTGACCATATTAAGCACTGTCACCCCAAAATCAGACTTCCCTAGGATGGGTTTCTAGGGTAATGATCCTATCCCAACATGACATGAAATGTATGTGTTCTGAGGAGCGTTATCACATTCCCGATCCTTCAAATCTACCTATCCACAAATCCTTCAAAATAACCCTAAACCTTAACCCTAATTACCTTAAAGAAACCTTAACCTAAAAACCCAAAACCTACCCTAATTATTAAAATAAAATAAATGCAATTTTTGGAGAGACAAAGAGAAAGCATGTTTAGTTGGTTGTGCTTTCTGCATAGGTGGCAGGAAAGCGCACCCAACTAGACGCGTTTTTCCTTTCTCTCTCAAAAAATAGCCTATTGCACTAAATTTAAAAAAAATAAGGCCAAATAAAAAATTGGCACATTTTATTAAATTAGCCAACTAAACATATGATTAATAAAAAGAAGTAAATACTAAACTTATATAAGCAAAAACATCATCTTTACACTTTAATAAATGGTCATCTTCTCCGTTTTTACCCAGGAAGACAATGAAACTCATACACTCATTATCTACCTGATTTCATTTGATTTTCATAAATCTTTCTCTTATTTAATTTAAAATTTGCTTCCATTTTCAATCAGTAGTAGTTAAGTATTAGGAGCATGAACATAAATGATCTAATTATATATATATTAACCTATCATTTTAATATATATTAGAATTAATATAGCATGATTTCACAAAAAAAAAGTTAATATAGCATGTCAAATTTTCTACAAATTGTTATTGGTGATGAAAAAATATCAAATGTTTAGGCGTAATGTTTGCAAAAGTATTCTTCGTGCATGTGGGATGCAGCTCTTTCACAATTATGGTCAAATGCAAATAAGGAAAATTACAGTCAAAATTTCCCTTATTTTACATTAGTTATATAATTCAGCTGCTAAATTAACTCTATATGTCAAAATAAAATTTATTGACTAAATAAGTCATTTTTAGATAGATAATGAAAAAACGCATCCAGTTAACTGGGCAGGAAAACAAGCTCAATTAGACACAATTTCCATTTAAATTACATTTTCTGAATTTCTTTTAATATAATTAGTTTCTTTAGTTAAATGGTTAAATATTAGTAGTTTTTATTTTTGGTGAGAAAATAAAACCTTAGAATATTACAAAAACAATGATTGAGTGAGTGTATCACTCATAAGCTTGTCTCGATCAATAAAACCACGAGACCACTCCGGAGGGACATCAAACACTTGCATATTGGCTTTTTCAATCAATGCTTGCTTAGCTAGACAATCCGCAACTTGATTTTGTTCCCTTGGGATGAATCTTAGAATCCATTGAGTTTCTTGAGATAAAATGGTATGAATACGCCTGATTAGAGTAGAGTTAGAAGATGTAGATGAACTTCCAATAATGGCTTTAACAACTTCCAGACAATCAGAAAGAATGATAACTTGATCATGTCCTCGTTTTTGAACAAGTCTGAGTCCATCTAAAATGCCCCAAATTTCCGCATCAAAAACTGAGCATTTACCGATAAATCTATGAAAGCCCGCAATCCAATTACTCTCATTATCACGAACAATGCCCCTAGCTGCAGCAAGTCCAGTATCAAGTTGTACAGCTCCGTCGGTGTTGAGAAAAACTCGCTCTTCAGTGAGGAGTGTTTTAGAAAATTGTCTGAGACAGGCGAAAGGGACTCCCTAAGGACTTGAGTGAAGTTGAATCGCCTAGCTAACGGATCCTTGAACAATTTCATTAGAGCTCTACGGTTTTCCTTAAAAGATGTATAAGTTGCAGTTTTTCCAAATACGCCACATAAGAAGACCAAATAAACAAGCCCAACTAGCTCTTCCCGCATAGATCAACTTATTTACCTGTAAATTAAGAAGAATCCAGTCTTGGCTGGGAATTGAAAAAAAATTAGAAATATACTTACCTGGATTAACCTGAGCCCAAATATCTTTAGCAGCAGGACAATCACGTAAAATATGTAAGGAATCTTCTGAGTGATGTCCACAAATAAGACAAGAGGGATCATCAGAAAATCCTCTCATGACTCTTTCGACATTGCTAAGAATTCTTCCTTGTAAGATCATCCAAATGAAAATGCGAACACGGTGAGATCCAGGGCTCTTCCACACAATCTTCCATTTCTCATCTCTCAGGTTCCAGTCCCCCTCATTATGTACTTTATAAGCAGATTTAATAGAGAAGTCCCCAGACGAAGTATGGCTCCAAGAGATTCTATCAGGACCTTCAAAATGTTGAGGAGGTGGGACGCCCTGAATGGCCTGAATCACATCTTCAGATAACCAAGTCTGAAAGAGATCAAGGCTCCACGAACCATCTTCTGAAGTCATCTCATGTAAAAGGCAGTCAAGACTTAGATTGAGATTTGGAGGAATATATTGAAGGAGAGGTCCGATATGAGGAATCCAATTGTCCTTCTAGCACTGAATTTTATAGCCATATCTAATGGGCCAGTGTAGATTTTCACGAAATAAAGCCCAAATTTTGGATAATGAATTCCAAAGAAAATAGCATCTATTCCTATTAATGCACTCTGGTATTTCCTCCCTTACTTGATACTTCACTCTAACCACTCGTACCCAAAAGGCATCTTTATTCGACACCAATTTGAAACACAACTTCATTAAGAAGGAAATATTCTGATCACAGAGCTTTCTCAGCCCTAACCCTCCACACCCTTTAGGTTGACAAATGGAATCCAGCCAACCAGGGATATCTTTTTTTGTCTTTCAGAAGATCCCCAGATAAATTTCTTAACCAAACTTTCAATCTCATCCCGAATTTTCCTAGGTATCATCATGGACTACATGAAGTAGCTAGGAATGGATAAGAGGATTGATTGCACCAAGGTGACACGCCTAGCTAAAGAGAGCTTTTTAGTTTCCCAACTTTGAAGCTTACCACAAAATTTCTCCACCACGAACTGGAGAGTGCTGCTAGTAACCCTTTGGTGAAAAAGAAGAACTCCAAGGTAGTGACCCAAATTATGAACACGTTGAAAACCAAACAATAAGCTAATTGAATTCACCATAGTATCATCCACTCCTTTAGAAAAGAATATATTGGTCTTTTTAGCATTAATTTTATGACTAGACAACTTACAAAAATCATCCAGATGTTCTTTAAGACCTCACCATATCTTGAATCAGCTATCCTAAAGATAACCAAATCATCTGCAAAAAATAAATGAGAGATAGTAGGCCCATTTCTAGATAGTCGAATAGGGCTCCATTTACCTTCCAAGATAGCAGACTGTATCAGGTGACCAAGCCACTCCATACAAAACACAAAAAGATAGGGGGAAAGGGGACACCCTTGACGAACTCCTCTAACAGGTTTGAACTTAGCCAGCAGAACTCCATTCCACATAACCTGCATAGTAGAATTCGAGATAGATGACATAATAGCATTAATAAAAAAGTCAGGGATACCTGTCGCTCGAAGAGAAGCTTCAATGAACTCCCAACTAACTCTGTCGTAAGCCGTTTCCAAGTCAATTTTGATTGCCATCCATTTCCGTTTCTTCTGACTTCGCATAGTGTGGATCATTTCTTGAGCTAAGATAATGTTTTCATTGATGTTTCTCCCAGCAATAAAACCAGCCTGCTTATGAGCAATAATTTTAGGGAAAATATGTTTAAATCTATTCTCGATTACCTTCATCATCAACTTGTAAAGCACCGAACAAAGGCTGATAGACCGGAATTGACTAAAGGTTTTTAGATTCTGAATCTTTGGGATAAAATGATCAAAGTGTTATTCAAATTAGAATCAATAGGATTTCCTTTAAAGACCTTACGAACCCAGTCACAAACCGCCTCCCCTAGAATGTCCCAATGCTTTTGAAAGAAGAGGGCATGAAAGCCATCACTGCCTGGAGCTTTAAGAGGCGCCATATCAAACATTGCCTCCTTCATCTCTGTATCTGAAACAGATCTCCCCAAGAAAATAATGTCCACTAGATCAAGTTGTGGGAAGCCATTAGAAGGCAAATTTCCCAAAGTAGCTGGAATTTCCCTATACGGTTTCTAAAAAAACTTATTTGCCTCATCCTCAAAATCCTCCAGATCATAAATCCAATTCCCTTCAGTATTGCGGATAGTGGTAATGTGACTTTTTTTTCCTTCTCTGTAAAGTACGAGTATGGAAAAATTTTGTATTCCGGTCCCCTAGATTTAACCAGACACACCTTGCCTTTTGTTTCCAAAGAAGCTCTTCATGGTGAAGAACATCCTCAAGCTCTTGACGGAGAGACAAATCGAAATGGTTTAGATGAATGGATCCAAATAAATCCCTTTCTCTTTGTTTGTTAGCAATTCTTTTGAAGAGATCTCTTTTACGAGTGGTAATATGCCCATAGACATGTTTATTCTAATCCTTGAGTTCATGAGTGAATTTTCCAAGGGCCTCAGCCATTTTCTGGAAAAGTCCCATTTTTCTTTAAATAAGCCCTCAAAATCAGGATGTTCAACCCAACCAGCTAAAAATCTAAAAGGTCTCCCCCGAGCGAGCGAATGACTTGGATTTAGAACCAAAAGAAGAGGACGATGATCCGATTTAATCTTTGGGAGATGAGTAACCATGCAATCAAAAAAATTTTGTAACTAGGCTTCATTTCCCAGAGCATGAACTAACCTTTCAAACAGAGACCCCTATGCAAAGTAAAGGGAGGTCCTCTGAACCCGAAGTCATGGGGTTCAGCAGAAGTAATAAACTCATCAAAATGCGTACATCTCCTTCCCCTTGAAAGGCCTCTGAATTTCTCAGAAGAGGATAGGATTGCATTAAAATCACCAATAGCAATCCAAGGGCTCTGACCACGAGGTATAGAATTCTTCAACTCACTCTAAAGAAGTTGGCGCCTCTGTCCATTAAGGCTACCATAGACAAAAGCGATAAAAACTGGATACGATGCAGACAAGTTCCAAACTCGAGACAAAATGAATTGCGGATGGCTACGAATTACTTCAAGACAAATAGAATCCCGCCATCCTAACCAAATACCCCCTAAAAAGCCAATTGCCTCCACACGGGGGGAAAACTGAAATCCTAACTTAGCTATAATGTTGTCAGCCCTGTAACCACAAACTCTCCGTTCGAGCAAGCTAACAATATCTGATTTATACTTCGTGTTATATTCTTGAGAAATTCTACGGAATTTAACATTTGCACAACCTTGACAATTCCATGAAAAGATAGTGATATTCATTTTTAAAAAAAAATTAATAGAAAGGGTATCATACCTGATTTTCAGGATCGATGTTGCAATCTGATTTTGAGTTTGCACCATCAACCTCGGCATTCGAATTCAGGCCTAGAAATTGAGGAGATAAAAGCTCCGCCATTGCCACCATAGACTCAGCTAGAGGAACATGCGTTTTTCCAGAAGATTTAAAACAATTCCCTCTACCTCATAGGGCGAAATAAGTCTTTTTAGTATTTCGACTACCACTTTCTCTGCCACCATTTCTTCTCTTTTTGGGACCATTGGGCTTTGAATTCAGACCCAATTCTAGAAATTCCATAGACTTTGTTTTCGAATTATCTTGCTGCATAGAATTAATATTTTTATCAAAACTAACAGCAGAGTGCTTACCTGGATCGAGAGTATTTTTTGATATAGGTACTATAAAACCCTCGGATTCATCAAAAACAGGGTTGTAATGTGATTTAATTTTTTCTAAAACTCCAACTTCATTGTTCTCCTGCATTTTAGCGTCCAACTTGTTCTGGTTAATAGCGTCTCCCATAGAAACATTTTTAAATAAATTCTACTATTTTGAACCTGCAATTTCAGAAGTGCATAAGATAGGATTAGAGAAATTATCAAAAGTTTCCCCATTTTTACCCACGTCACCCTTTGACCCCATAGGCCTTTTTCCTAAATTTTTGTCCAAATAAGCTTTGGATTTTTGGCCCATAATGTTATTCACATCATTTCCCAATAATTACTTCAAATTGGGATCTTTAGAAAGACCCAAACTCTTGCTTTTCCTTTGGCCTATAGCCATAAAAGAATTATTGACTTCTTTAATGCCCTTGGAGTTTAATTTCTTTAATTTTGCAACCGAAACACCATTTAAAGAAATCTCTAAAAATCCTTCAGTCGACTATTCAGATTTAATGTTTAAATCCTGTCCCGATTCCATGATCAAATCCTGCCCAGATTTCGTGATTGAGTCTTCTCCTACTGATAGTGCCGCGAATCTGGACCCAGATAGGTGTTTAGCTTGCCTCTCCGAAATCCCTGCCCTGGAATCTCTCTTTCCTCACCGTGAAGCCTTCTTCTCTACCAACATCCACAGCCCAAATTCTAGGCCCTTCTCTCTATTAACGGAATTTGAATTTTCCTATCTATGCTGTCCACCGGAGCAGAGTCCGTCACGGTCGTTAGATCGGCATGAGGTTTGTCTATCTTGTTCGCTGGTCCCATGGGGTTTTGGCTTGACACAGCCGAATTACACATCTCCTTTACGTGACCATACTTTCCACTAGCGAAGCACACGGTCGGGAGGGCTTCGTATTCAACACGTTGAGCAATTCGGTCAACAAGGACCTACGAAATCAACGGTCTATCAAGATTAAGATACACAACTAACCTAGCAAACTGACCCTTCATCTGATTGTCAGTCTGGACATCCAGTTTAACCACCTTCCCGATGAGGCCCCTGACGGATTTGATGATATTCCATTTATAAAGATATCACATGAGATTAGGCAATCGTATCCATGCTAACACAACACTCGAGTAAGGTTGCAAGGGGCTAAAATGTTTAGTCCATGGTTGTACGATCAGATATTGACCATAAACTGTCCATGGCTCCTGAGATAAAACTCTGTTGTAGTCATTAGGAGCATGAAATTTCACCAAAAAATATCTATTAGCAATATCCATTATCTTAATAGAATTTGCAGGATTCCAAAGGAAAAGGATTCGATTATGAAGTGCATTGTAACTGATATTTTGTCCTAGAAGCTTAACAATGATAGTCAACCTATCTAAATCCACAGTAGTAGGTTGGATTAGATATATTTTGAGTTCGTATATAACTAGTCAATATGTTCGTATATAACTAGTCAATATCTAATATCCCATATACATGTGTTTCTTACATAACGTAAACCAACTATTCATGTCTTAGATTCAATTGGATTCTAGAATTATTCCTCAAAGGATAGACAAGAGCTATCTTATAGCCATTAGATTCCATATACCTAATTTTACCCCCTACGGGTTGGGTGTCTAATTGTCCAGGCGGTAATGATAGTAATTACTTCAATTGGTCCCCGTGTTCCTCGAATGGATCTCTTAATTGTTGAGAGTGTTGCCCAAAAGCAGTATATAAGTACGTTTTTGCCCAAAGCGAGTTCGCCACCAACCGTAGCGGCACCGTCCGCTAAAATTTGCCCCTTTTTAATGCATTTACCCCGCCGAACTCGGGCAGTTTGATGCATACAAGTATTTTTGTTGGAACTGGGTTGGAACGCCAAGTGGCTCTAGATTCAGGAGTTCCCGCTATAGTCGATCACGAGGGAAAGATCATTTCCACCGATACTGACAAGATTATTTTATGGGGCAATAGAGATGCTCTAGGCATTCCATTAGTTATGTATCAAAGGGATCAAATAGGAAATGATACTCTGAATCATAGAACTATAATGAAATATAC